>NC_059283.1:14177419-14187419 GCF_017591435.1 Portunus trituberculatus
GAGAGAGAGAGAGAGAGAGAGAGAGAGAGAGAGAGAGAGAGAGAGAGAGAGAGAGAGAGAGAGAAGTAAAGAAAAGACACTGATTAGTGAAAAGAAAAGAAAAGAAAGATGTACAACAGTGAGCACTAAAGTCTAAATCATACAACACAGCGGTCAGTCGATGCAACACAACACTCTTTACCGAGCGATGTGTTGCCTCGTCACTCGTTAAAGTTCCTGGTAATACTTGACTTCGTCCTCCAACTTTCGTCTTGTCGATCTGTCACTTGTCTCCGGTAAAGGTAAAGACTTCCGCCTAATTCTTCTCACATCAATTCAAATCTTTACGTAATGCTGAGAGAGATAAGGAATAAAGTTAAAAGGCAAGCACAAACACACATACACACAGAAAAAGAAGAAAAGAAAAACAGCAGAAAGAATGAAAAGGAAGAAAGAGTGTGATGTGACAGACAGACACTGAAATCAATGCTTATTTCTCTCTCAGAAAGGCGAAAAAGGGAAAAATGTGTAAAATCCAGAAAGAGAGAGAGAGAGAGAGAGAGAGAGAGAGAGAGAGAGAGAGAGAGAGAGAGAGAGAGAGAGAGAGAGAGAAAGTAACTAAGAAAAGAGTGAAAACGAAATAACTAGTAGAAAAAAAGCAAAAGACAGGCTTAGAAATCAGTACATTCCTTCACAAAACAGTCTTGGCTCACCATTTACAACAAAAAAAAAAAAAAAACGAAGAAAATGATGCAATAAGAGAGAGAGAGAGAGAGAGAGAGAGAGAGAGAGAGAGAGAGAGAGAGAGAAAGAAGAATTTGGCGTGTCGTCTGATGTATTCATAAACGACCACGTAGCAGAATAAAAGAAAAAGGGAGAAAAAGGGGAAAAATGAACAGCAAGTCAGTCTGTGGAAAGTGTGGCGAGGATCAATGCATTCCTTCACCATTGGGTCTTGTTTTACACTTGTTTTTGCCCTTCGGTATTGTTGCATATTTCAAGGTCATTTGGCAGACGAGCGGCGAGGAGCACGACCGCAGGGAATACAGGAGGAGAAGGAGCAGAACAGGTAGCGGCGGGAGGACAGGTAGAGGCAGTGTGTGGGTCTGAACAGCTGGGCTAATAACACAAAACACGGCGACATAAGCGTTGGTAGCTGTGTACAAGGTTGTGTTCATCTTGGCGTGTTGGTTTTGTAATGAGATTTATAGATTCACTACTGTTTTTTTCTTAGTTTTACCTTTATTTATTTTTATCTGAAGTGTTGTATTAATGTTTTTGTCTTATAACTTTGTTGCTTATCTGATATTGTCATCTTTTGTTTTACCGTTCATGTTACAGCCACCATAGAAGGCTTAGTAAATATTATAGCTTTACTACATTAATTTTCATTTTTCTCTATCGTATATTGTTGAATCAGTAAGTTTACAAATCCACCCGAGCTATTAATTGGGTTGTCTTTATATCTGATTACTCGTTTATATCAATTTCTTTACATTTCTTTTGTAACTTTTCCTTTGTTTTATATTTCTTTTACTTATCTGACTTTTTGTCATTTTACTTGATATTTTCTTTTATCTTTTATCTTACAGTCACCATAACAGGTCTATTAAAAAAATTAGGTTCACGGAAGAATAATATTACGTTTTCTCACATCACGTTAATTTACTAACCCACCAGATCCCCCGAGCTATTGATTGGCGTGTCTGTACATTCGATTACTTCTGTATATTAATTTCTTTACACTTTCTTTTTAAATTTATTATTACCTTACTGTGTTAATATCATGTTAGCTAAAAAAAAGTTTATAAGTACAAAAAAGTAATTTTATATGTATTTTAACTTCTTGCTTCAAATAACCTTAGTCATTAACTAATTAAGAGGTTTACAAATTCATCAAGCCTTCCATAGTTCCTTTTTATCTTAGTACTAAAATAGAAACAAACTATTGCCTTTATCAGATAAAAAAGTCACTAGATAGATTTTCCTTTGGAATTTCTTCCCTCTTTAATAATCTACAAACCTACAAATCGTAACTGACTTCATCGTGTTCTTATTCTTCAATCCAAGACGCAGCACGTGATAGCATAATTGGCGGACAAGTTTGGAGAAGTTTCTTGGATGCACTTCCGGCAGGTAATGGGGTTAATTATGCACGTGGTTTGAGGAGAGATGGCAAGTTGTAAGGAAGTTGTGCTGTACAAGAAAAGAGAAGGAGATAGAAAGATAAAAATGCGCCAAGGAACAGAGGGAGGCAGAGGGATGGGCGGTGAAGAGAAGAGCGAGGGAATGAGGGAAAAATGACGAGGAAAGGACATGAATGTAGAGAGAGAGAGAGAGAGAGAGAGAGAGAGAGAGAGAGAGAGAGAGAGAGAGAGAGAGAGATTGTCAAGGGAATAAAATGTTAAAATAACGAAAATTAAGTATTGAAAATATGAGAAACAGAAGTAGGGAAAGGAAGAAAGAATAAAGGAGAGACGCAGAACTAGAAGACGCACTGAGGGAAGGAAGAAATAAAGCAGATATACAGAGGCGAATTTACAGGTAATAATACAGGTGAAGTAGACCATTAGAGAGAGAGAGAGAGAGAGAGAGAGAGAGAGAGAGAGAGAGAGAGAGAGAGAGAGAGAGAGAGAGAGAGAGAGAGAGAGAGAGAGGTTCAGTCTGTTAGAAATATAACTAACACTATATTTCAAAACATGGAAAAATAAATCAAACTTGAAAATAAAGGAACTTACAGAAAAGAGGAAGAAGTAACAATGAGAGAGAGAGAGAGAGAGAGAGAGAGAGAGAGAGAGAGAGAGAGAGCCTGAATACCGAGACAAACCACCAGCCTTCTCCCTCCCACACTACCAACCATTCCCCTCGTCTCCCCATTCCCCTCCCCTTCCTCCCCTCGTTCCCTTTAAGCGGCCAAGGTAACCCATTTGATTCGATTTGACAATTGTGCCGCCTGAACTCTCTTCCATAAGTCGTGTTTGTCAGGGGTTCGGATACGTTCGGATACGTTAGGCTCCATTTCCAACACATCCAGATTCGATTCGGAACTACTTACTACGTGTTTCAAATGACTTCGAGTTTCTGTTCGAATTTGGTTCATATTCCGCTTGGTTTTCGGATATAATTCATTCTGTTTCGTATGCGTTCGGTTGTATTTCCACCTCGTCCGGATATGATTTTCAGATGCTTACTGTCCGTACGTGTTTCGAATGCGGCTCACATATCAACTCATCATCCTGTGTTTTGGGAGGAAAGGATTCGCGGTTGTTCGGATGTGTTCGGGTATGTGTATGGAAATGTTTCACCCTCTGTTTTGACGCGCCATATTGGTACATGTTCCGGTGAATAAATGAACCGTGCCTCTCGTTGCCTGAGGTTCATTCGGAGAGGTTCGGTTACAATTTCATACAATTTTCCCTCCCCACAGTTCCCAGGAAATCGTAATGGGTGTTCGGATACGCTTCGGTTTGTTTCGGATGAATTCGGTTGAGTCCGGGCTCGGTTCGGATACGCCTCCCAGACTGAGTTCCCTGGTGCTATAACTGGGCATTAAGTCGTTATCGCAATTATGCTGTGGAGGGAGTGGCAGGGGAGCGCAAGCTAGTTTACACGAGGAGGAAGAGCGAGGAAGGAGGAATAGGAGGAAGGCAGGATGTATTAGCGTGGCAAGGCAAGGAGACACAAGACTGAAGACTGTGCTGAGAAAGTAAAAAGAACAAGTTGATAAAGGAAGAGACAAGTGTGAGGAAAAGGATGCAGAGGAGGAGTAGGAGGAGTAAGGTCAGGAAACACATGCAAGAGAGAGAGAGAGAGAGAGAGAGAGAGAGAGAGAGAGAGAGAGAGAGAGAGAGAGAGATACTAGATACACAAGAAAATGAAAACTAACGAAACAAATTAGATAAAACATCAGATCCTCTCTCTCTCTCTCTCTCTCTCTCTCTCTCTCTCTCTCACCGCCACTGTTTGAGCCCATCTATCAATATATCATGTGATAATAATGGTATTTGCATATCATTAGTGAGCAGAGGGTCATTTTTATGCTCTGTAAATTGCAAATACTCTGATTGGCATTTTTTCCCCATTCCCTCGCTCCCCTTCATCTTTTCTCCCCGTTTTTTCCTCCTCCTCCTCCTCCTCTTCCTCCTCCTCCTATTCCAACTCCCGTTTCGTTTCTTCCATCTCCTCCCGTCGTATGCTTTCATTTATTCCATTTTTCTATAAAATTTTTCGCGCTATTTCTCTCTCTCTCTCTCTCTCTCTCTCTCTCTCTCTCTCTCTCTCTCTCTCTCTCTCTCTCTCTCTCTCTCTCTCTCTCTCTCTCCTGTCTCTACTCTTTAATGTCTCTACCCTGCTTTCCTCCCCTTACCTCTCTCGCTTTAATGTTCCCTCTTTGTCACCTCTCCCCTCCCTCCTCTCTCTCTCTCTCTCTCTCTCTCTCTCTCTCTCTCTCTCTCTCTCTCTCTCTCTCTCTCTCTCTCAAGCATGACATCCTTTATTTATCCACCTCCTGCATAATTCCTTTTACAGATCGCGCAACCTTCAACATCACGCCATCAATAAATGACCATAAGCGAAATGAACGATGGACGAAAACACGAAAGATTCAGAAGTGTTTTCGAATCATTGGCGAAAGAAAGCGGTATAAGCGACAGCCAAATGAGAGAGAGAGAGAGAGAGAGAGAGAGAGAGAGAGAGAGAGAGAGAGAGAGAGAGAGAGAGAGAGAGCACGATTAAGGCTTTTCTGTGTGTATCCTCGGCGACGATTGGGGGTGGGGCGGAAATAAATAGAAGCAGACTATAGATACCCTGTGGAAAGTATAGACGATATAAAGCGCAGGTGAAATCGGAAACTCCACAGCATGTGAGGGAATTTAAACACGTGTAACCTTTAATTTTACCTGGACTGGTATTCACATCGGTCTAATTAACCTTTATTGGTGGTGGACGGGGCGCTCGGAGGAGGAGGAGGAGGAGGAGGAGGAGGTGGTGGTGGTGATGGTGGTGGTGGTGGAAGAGGAGGTGGAGGAGGAGAGGAAGGTTAGGAGGGGATAACCAGACACTGACCACCCTTTCCTCCTCCTCCTCCTCCTCCCCCTCCTCTTCCTCCTTTCGAGCCTCACATAAGCAACAAAACCACGCTTACTTTTTTTCTGTGCAGCAATCCAAATGTCCTTCCCCGATCTTATATTCCTGATGATTCGGGCGCAAGGGGGATCTGATCGTGTTGATAATTAGGGTCTGAACCTCCCCGGCGCGGAATGGAGGCTCCCTTAGCGTTGTAATGTAGGTTTTGATTGCACTAATTCGTGTTCCAATGCCGGGCCGGGGGAACAACGGGTGAGGAGCATCGCGAGAGGTGGTTTCGAATCTTTATGTTAGTGAGGGAAGGAGAATCGGAATGCCTTGTTTTTGTCTCGAGTGTTTTCGCCGCTGTGTTGTGTACGTATGTAAAGAGAGAGAGAGAGAGAGAGAGAGAGAGAGAGAGAGAGAGAGAGAGAGAGAGAGAGAGAGAGAGAGAGAGAGAGGATTAATGCAAGTACAGAGAGGGAGAGAAAGAGAGATTAGAAGGAAACGGAATATTTCTCCGAACAATGAAGAGAGAGAGAGAGAGAGAGAGAGAGAGAGAGAGAGAGAGAGAGAGAGAGAGAGAGAGAGAGAAAAAACATACATACAGACAGACAAAAAAGTAAAGAAAGAAAAACACCAAACCAACCAGACACACAAACAGATGGTGACAGAATTACAGAGAAACTGATCCAGACAAGACGAAAGAAAAACAGAAGCAAGCAAACGGTCGCAGATAGACAGAAAAAAACAGAGCCAAACAGAGACAGGAGAGAGAGAGAGAGAGAGAGAGAGAGAGAGAGAGAGAGAGAGAGAGAGAGAGAGAGAGAGAGAGAGAGAATTAAAACAAAGGCATAGAGATAGACAGAAAAAGAAAGGAACAAAGAAGAGAGAGAGAGAGAGGTCACGCACGTGGTAGCTCCGTGTTTTTCGTGGTGTTACAGTGGTTTAACAAAGTGCAGTGTTGTGAAAATTTCAGTGCTTGAAGTGCTAAGTGTCCTGGTGTCCATGTAAAAGTGTAAGGTGTGCTAAGCCTTGCAATAGTGTTAAAAAATCACTTGAAAAGAGTGCTTGTACCCGTGCAGTGACCGAGACCCGGGCCTGACCTGACGCGAGGCCTAAGGCAGCACACAGTTGCCAAATCTCTCCAAGGTAGTTTTTAAACAACCTGTATCTCTCTCCGTGGCTGGTTTGGCTTGACTTGTGGGAGAGGTAGTTAGTGTCGTGTGTTTTTTGTGCGCCTGTGGGGAAGTGCTTTGTGTTCTGTGCCAGTGTTTAGTGTCTGTGTTCACGAGTGTGTTAGTGTCGTACGTGTCGTTTAGAGCCAACACTCGTTGTCGCTCCCACACCTGGCTCCACAATTCCCCAGGGAATCACTTATCCTCTCCCTCAATGTCTAGCCCCGCCCATCGCCCCATAGCCAGGCGAGACTTGCCTGGCTACCAGCCACAGAATTGGTGTTGCGTTTGTGGCAAAGCAACACTTAAGACTCAACACGTGAGCTGTGACGAGGAAACCTGCCGTAACCTTTGTCACAACAGCTGCCTTGGGGATACGCCAGTCTTCAAGTGTAGCTACACGGAACAGCTACGACTCCAAGCAAACATCCCGGACCCCGTCATCTACATCAGCGAGGAGACTGACACACCCCACGCCACTACCGGACGATAGTGGGAGAGTCAGTGGGAGGGCTTGGAGAGAGGAGAGCTAGTTTCACTAGTTGAGAAGCTCACTGAGGAAGCCTCTCAACAAAACTGTGTGATTAAGTCCCTCCAGGACGACCGAGACTTGATCATACAGCACAGAGACGTGTTTGCTGCGGCTCTCAGAGTAGCAGACAGGCTGATAGCGTCAAAACAGCGCCAGACGCAAGTAGCCACACGCTCTCAGGCAGTCAGCGCCCACGCAGAGTCAATTGACGAACACTGGGAGGTGGTTTGTCAGGACTCTGAGAGGTGGAGGACGTGGTGGAGCTCGGATAAACCGCAACAGATCCGGTACGCAGCTGTTTTCTCCACTTCCACCTTCCCTTCGCCTGCCCGGGAAACAACGACCGCTCCGCCTACCTCCACTGCTTCCACCGCCACACAGAGCGACTGTGACACCTCCCCAGCGTCCACTGTCACTCCTTCTGCCACACAGAGTGACTGCTCGGTACTCACTACCACGTCTACCGCCACACAGAGCAGCAGGGACTCTTCCTCCATAAACACAGCGAACGGAGTAGATCGCGGTGCCTCTGTTCGCCCACGAACCTCTCCTCAGACCACTTCAGGAGATTGGAGAAAAAAGAAATCTAAGAGGGAAGTGCAGCAGGACGCGAGGAGGGTGTCCAGCGAAGGACTGAGGACTCACCAGGCCACCAAGCAGACACAAAAGCGAGCCAAGGCAAAAGTGTGTGAGTACTGCTCACGGAAAGGACACACTTCTGCTACTTGCCACGCCAGAACTGACGATTTACGTCAGGAGCGTCTCCTACAGCGGCTTCTTACGGTGGAAAGATACACAGCCACACCCTTCCCACCTGCAGCGCCTCAGCCCGCCCACCCCCTCACTTCATTTCAGTCCTTGCCACAACCTCGCCCACTCCTTCCTCAGCCTGGTATCTGGAATCAGAACCAGGGGCGGCAGTGGACCACCCTCTTCACCAGTACCAGCAGTCGGCCGCGGACCCTAACCACCACCTCGGACTAGCAGGCCTCGCTCACTACCATCCCTCACCATGGTACAGCCAGCTTGCCCCGCCGCCAACTAAAGGTCGTCTCTAGCAACGTCCGTGGTCTCCGGACTAACCTTGCAGACTTATACCACAACTGTGTGCAACGACACAATGCAGACGTTGTTGTGGTGACCGAGACATGGCTGAACAGTGAGGTGGAGCCCACGTATGGCAGGATGCAGGGCTTCACCCACTGGGTGAGGAGGGACCGACAGGAGCGAACAGGAGGTGGAGTGGCTGTCTGCTTCAAGGAAGGAATGCAGGCCCAGCTACTCGACATAGACACGCCTCCAATGATGGAGATGATGTACTTCCGAGTAATGCTGGCAGACCGCTCAGCCCTCCTGCTGTGTGCCCTGTATCGCCCCCCGCGACAAGGGCCTGACTCACTCCTGTACCTGACTGAGACCTTAGACAACCTGATGATGGCACACAGCTGCAGCCACGTGCTGATTGTGGGGGATCTCAATCACCACCTGGAAAGAGACGCCTACGAGAATCTCCTGAGGTGCAGGGTCTGACAGATCATGTCACCTTCCCCACACATGAACGAGGAGGGACATTAGACCCTGTCATCTCAGACTACCAGGAAGACAAGCTTCAGTGTCATCAGCTGGGGCTCGTGGGCAGCTCTGACCATCACGCTGTACTGACACAGCTGGAAGTGGGCGTGGCTCAGGACGAGGCCACCACCCGCACCATCTGGCTGTGGAACAAAGCAGACTGGGCTTCCCTGCGCCGCGACCTGACCCACACCCCATGGGCCACTCTGCTACAGGGAGGAGCAGAGAGTGAAGCACTTGCACTCACCTCTCACCTTCTCGCCCTCCAGAGACGCCACGTCCCACACAGGGAATACACCACCAGATCGACGGATCAGCCATGGTTTGGCTACCGTTGCCGTGTTGCTGCCGAGGCAAAGTATGCTGCCTGGCTCCGCTACAAGAGGAACCCGACTCGGCGCAACAAGGACCTGCACAGGGCTGCATGCAGGAGGATGGTGGTAACCAGCAAGTGGGCCTTAAAAAAGTGGGAGGAAAGCCTGCGCCGGAAACTGTGTGGCACTGGCGTAGGAAACAAAACTTGGTGGTCTCTTGTTAAGGACAAACAAGGAACTGGCCACCAAGAATCCATCCCTCCCTCAGCAAGCAGGACGGTACTGTCGCCACCAGCAGTAAGGAGAGGGCACAGTTGCTGGCTTCCTTGTTTGCTGGAAAAATGAAGGTCGGGAATCCACAGCAGCCACCGCCTCAGCTGGTCCAGCAATGTGAGAAGACTGTCACCATGGTGGAGGTGACGCATCAGCAGGTGAAGCGATTATTGCGGGGCTGGACACACAGAAAGCCACCGGCCCTGATGACATCAGCCCGCACCTGCTGAAGCGATGCTCCCAGGAACTGGCTGCCCCTCTCACCCAAGTTCACAACTTGTGTACGGGAAAACGTCTGGCCTTCAGTGTGGAAGGAGGCTCGAGTAGTTCCTGTACACAAAAAGCTCCAGGACGGACCCAAAAAACTACAGACCCATATCCCTGTTGTCAGTGGTGGGTAAAGTGTTTGAGAGGGTCGTGGCAGAGGTGGTGTGTAGCCATCTCAAGGACAATGCCCTCCTCTCAGACCAACAGTTTGGGTTCAGACCTGGAAGGTCAACCTCCGACCTAATGATGCTTCTCACCAGGCATTGGCAGGACGCCCTCGACGACGGCAAGGACACTATAGTGGTTGCTTTGGACATAGCAGGAGCTTTTGATAAAGTATGGCACAACGGATTACTAGAAAAGCTTCGTGCTAAAGGCATCCAGGGTGGCTTGCTACGACTCTTGGGAAATTACCTGCAGGACAGAAGCCTCAAGGTGGTTGTCAACGGGCAAACATCTGAGTCCCTGCCTGTGGAGGCATCAGTGCCACAGGGTTCAATTCTTGGCCCACTCCTGTGGAATATCTACGTGGATGATCTTCTCCAGCTACTGCCAGGAGTCATGGCCTATGCTGATGACTGCACCCTCTCCTATACCTATCCACGCCAGGACAGTGGGCGGGCTGCTGAGGCCATCAATCAGCAGCTACGAGTGATAAAGGAGTGGGGTGCTCGCTGGCAAGTGACATTCGCGCCGGAGAAGACACAAGCAATGGTTGTCTCTCGGTCCCCAGCCGCCATGGCAGCAATGGCAGGAAAGTTGTCTTTGGCGCTGCTGCTCTCCCACTCCAAGATGACGTCAAGATACTTGGAGTGGAGGTG
>NC_059283.1:14192419-14199919 GCF_017591435.1 Portunus trituberculatus
TATACCACAGAGCCAAGCATGGAGTGGGAGGTTTGTGGAATGTGATGTGTGGGAGAGAAGAGAAATTATAAGGTGTATGGACAAGAGAGAGAGAGAGAGAGAGAGAGAGAGAGAGAGAGAGAGAGAGAGAGAGAGAGAGAGAGAGAGAGAGAGAGAGAGTTTGTGTGTGTCCGTGTGTGTTTTTGATCAAAGAAATTGTTAGGTGTTTGCACTAGAAATAGATAATTTATGGGAGATGAAAGAAACTATTAAGTGTTTGGAGCAGAGATAGGTGACGTGTGACAGATGAAAGAAACTATTATGTGTTTGAAGCAGTGATGGATAATGGGCACCTGTATTTTTTTTGGAAAAGTGAAGATGCTGATGAGTGGAGAGAGAGAGAGAGAGAGAGAGAGAGAGAGAGAGAGAGAGAGAGAGAGAGAGAGAGAGCCCTGATTCTTGATGCACTAGCTACTCTGATTTAATGTATCTATGCTAATTTTTGCTTAAACATTTATTCTCATCACTGGTGTTTTCAGAGTCCTGGTGATGATGTTGAATATATGTTATTTATTTATGTAATAGGAGACTCTGGCCTTGGGGAAGAAAGCTTGTTTACTGTTATTCCATAGAGATGTGAGGAGGGCCTAAGGAGAGAAATAGTGAAGCTGTGATAATAGCTATATTTATGATTTCGGTACGATAGGGATAAGATTACAGATTGAAAAGGAAATAATAGCTATACACTATTCTTCCCTACAATATCAGACTGACAAGAAAAGATGATGATAATGACAAAATTTACGGTATAGTATCGTTAGGATAAACATTGCAAATCGATAAGAGAGAAATTATAAGGTGTACGGACCAGAGAGAGAGAGAGAGAGAGAGAGAGAGAGAGAGAGAGAGAGAGAGAGAGAGAGAGAGAAATTATAAGGTGTACGGACCAGAGAGAGAAAAAAAATGAGAGAGAAAAGAGCGAAATTATAAGGTGTACGGACCAGAGAGAGAGAGAGAGAGAGAGAGAGAGAGAGAGAGAGAGAGAGAGAGAGAGAGAGAGAGAATTATAAGGTGTACGGACCAGAGAGAGAGAGAGAGAGAGAGAGAGAGAGAGAGAGAGAGAGAGAGAGAGAGAGAGAGAGAGAGAGAGAGAGAGAGAGAGAAGGTTATAAGTACGGACTAGAGAGAGAAAAAAAAATGAGAGAGAAAAGAGAGAAATTATAAGGTGTACGGACCAGAGAGAGAGAGAGAGAGAGAGAGAGAGAGAGAGAGAGATTATAAGGTGTATATTTTCTCATTCCTTTAATACTAGACGTTAGAAAACAGGACATAAAGAAAGAATTTGTAAGAGGTATGTAGTGAAGTCCCTCAGATCCCGTCACGTGACTGGTTCAGAGAGCAGTGACGCAGTACGACCTTCCCGGTGATTGGTGGAGAGAGAAAGCTTCACTCGAATATTCAATTGGCGATAAAAGGAAATATATATGGGTAATTATCCTTGACGAGCTAATTTACCGACTGTGCCTCAAATATTTACTTTAATTCATGATGTGTTACCGATTTAATGATCACTTGACGAAGGGGGAACTGTATTGTGTGTACTCCTGTCAGGGGAACATGAAGGCGTTCTTTTAATTAGGCTCTGTAAGGTGATTCCATAAGAGTAATTAGGATGGTAGAATTGATGGTGAGTTGAAAATTTAGTATAGTAAAATTTATTTATTTATTTATTTATTTTATTTATGTGTGTGTGTGTGTGTGTGTGTGTGTGTGTGTGTGTGTGTGTGTGTGTGTGTGTGTGTGTGTGTGTGTGTGTAACTCATTCCACCTCAAATTCAATATAAACATTTTTCACTGTACTTTTTTTCCTTTTCTTTACTTAACATTACCTTAATATTTTCCTCTTTCTTTTACTCATACTTTTTTGCTTAATTAATTATTTTTTCCTCACTACTTTCTACTCTTCATACTATTTTTCATCGTTGTGTAAGTTCCTGTATTTTATTTTGATTGTGAAGCATCTCCTCGTGTATTTACTCTTCATTAACCAGTGTTTTTTTCCTAACTTTTTTGAAACTTTTTTTTTTGGCGTAACTTTTCCTCCTGTTTAGTTTCCCTGTCCGTGAGGGATGACGCGTCTCATTACGTACATGTGCATCGCAGATTGTTCATTCATCTCACACACACACACACACACACACACACACACACACACACACACACACACACACACACACACACACACACTGTAATGTAAGCTTTATTTATAGACTTATATCTCTAATTCCCATTATATCAAATATCTTGAAAAAATAATGACTCAACTTACTAACTACTTAGAAAGAAGCAATCTACTTTCAAATACTCAGCATGGGTTTAGGCCAAAACTGTCTACAGAAACTACATATGTATAAGTTAGATAATAAGAAAATAACGCTAATAACCCTATGTGACATCGAAGGCATTCGACAGCGTTAACCGTGAAACTCTATTGAAGAATTATACGTATAGACCCTTTCTGGATCAAAGCTTACCTGTCCTACAGAACTCAGTCAGTCAAAATAAATAGCCACATTTCATCAAAATCCCCAGTGACACATGGAGTCCTCGAAGGCGCTATCCTTGGCCCTATACTATTCTGTATATTGTGTAACACATAAAAGATTGCTCAGTATGTATATTAATTCATTATACAGACGATAATCAATTTATCCGCGATGGTAACATTGATAACCTAGACCGCTAATCACCAGAGCTAAGGTAACGCTTTCGAATGCCAAGACCTATTTAGTTAAAAGAGATCTTATGTTGGACTTCAAGAAGACCCAACTCATATTCATCGTAATAAGACAAATATCATCAAACATACCTGACGATATGTGTATTACTTCTGAAGGTCATGAAGTAAAGGTAAAGTAATACGTAAAAATATTGAGTAACCACTTCGATAGATATATTGTTTTTGACACTCGTATAAACTAACAAAACACGAAGGTAACAGGTATACTGATGTTTATAAACAGAGTTAAGGATCTATTTAACAAGGATACCAGAGTAATTGTTATCCAAATTCTAGTATTGAGCGTGATAAATTGCCGCCTTAAAGTGTGGGACAATATCATTGATTCGTTGCTGGGCGGTTACAAATGACGCGACCGTGCGACTTCAGTACTACAAGAACTACAGTGGGTAAAGATAAAGGAAAAGTGAAATTTGATCAATGTATAATGGTGTACAATATAACCCATAGTATCTATTCTGAGTGGCTACTAAACTTTCCATATGTGACACAGATAACGGACTATGTAACAAGACAAAATGATGGCTTATTTGTCCCTAGAGTTAGAACAGACAGTGGTGCACGCTTGATGCTAGTAAGGGGACTGAAAGCATCAAACAACTTCTTTCTGTCAAAAAATGTTTTAGAGAGGCTTTGATGGGTCATGCAATCCAAGGTGGCTTAAGCTGATAAAAATACAATATAAAACATAATAAATCGTGTGTGTGTGTGTGTGTGTGTGTGTGTGTGTGTGTGTGTGTGTGTGTGTGTGTGTGAGAGAGAGAGAGAGAGAGAGAGAGAGAGAGAGAGAGAGAGAGAGAGAGAGAGAGAGAGAGAGAGATGTACGAACAAATTGCGGTGTACATGTGCGTAATGCCCTAATGATTTTCTGTACTCAACATGGATGTAGTCAAGATTCTCTCTCTCTCTCTCTCTCTCTCTCTCTCTCTCTCTCTCTCCCAGATAGCCGGGACAGGATGACTGGGATGTGTATCAAACGCACACTGGAGGGCGGGAAGGGGGACGGGGGGGGACGGAGTGGAGAGGGGGCTGAGGTTAAAGGATCGGCGCGCCCCTGGGACAGATAACAGGAGATAAGGGTTGCAAGGAAGTGTTTCGTAAGCAAAGGTTCGAAGCCTCTGAACTGCTCCAAAGGGTTCCAAATGCATTCTCGAAACACTTGATAGGAATTCAAATGTAATTTTTTTTTGTTTTTCTTGTCATTTGTTTATTTTGTTTTTTCACTGCTTTTGTTTGGTTTAATTTGCTGTTTTGTTATAATTCTCTTTCATTGGATTTCACAGTTAATCTTATTTTTTACTTTTCCTCTTTTTCTTTCCTGTTTTTTTTTATTATTTTCACTTGTTTATTGGTTCGATTTTTCTTATTTTGGCTATTATATTTTTTCTTCCATTGCATTTCAAGTTATCTATCTCTTTTTCTCTTTCTCTTCTTCTTTTCAATTTCTTATATCACTCGTTTATTCTTTATATCGATATTTCATTGTTTGATTTCGGTTGTTTATCAGTTTATTCTTTGCAGTAAATTTTGTGTTGTATTTATTTCGTATATCTATCTTCAGTTGTATTCTTCTTTATTTATTTTCTTGGTTTTTGTGTCCAATTGTCTTTTTCTTTATGGCTGAGGTTATTCTTGATTTTCTTGTTTGCCTTACTCGTTGCTTTTCCTTGTTTGTTTCTCATTCAGATTGTTGTTATTTCACTGGCAGTTTCCTTGGCCTTTCTGTTTTTCCTCCTCTTCATGGTTTTTTTTTTTATTTATTTTTCTATTTATACCATGTGTGCTTTTCACGGGAATTTATGGGCTAAAGGGGGTACTTTTTTGGGTATCTTCTATCTTAAAGCCCACCCGCTAGGAAACCGTTGCCCCGAGTGAGGAAGCCCAGCCTACACTCAGACTGTGGACCGCTTGGAAATCCCTCGGACCCCAAAACAGGCATGGTTTCACTGTACCACGGCGGCTCCTTTATTTTTAAGTGTGCTTCTGGCTCCATTATTTTGTTGAACTTCGAATTGAATTACCTGTTAAGTTTTTTTTTCTCTTTGTATTTGTTGTCACTTTTTTTTCAACACCTTCCTGCTTTTTGGGTTGTGTTTTTAAGTTGTTTTTTTTATTTGGTTGATTGTATTTTGGTCTCTCTCTCTCTCTCTCTCTCTCTCTCTCTCTCTCTCTCTCTCTCTCTCTCTCTCTCTCTCTCTCTCTCTCTCTCTCTCTCTCTCTCTCTCTCTCTCTCTGGTATCCCTGGAAAGGTTAGGTTATTGATTTATTTGTCCTGTTGGGATTGATAACTTGCGTTGTTTTTCTTTTCTCTCTTTTTTATTTATTCTTTTTTTTTACCATTTTGTTCTCATTTTGATTTTCTTCGAATGTGTCTTTATCTCCCTTCTTCCCTTTTTCTATTTTAAGTTTTGTTTTTATGGTTTTTTTATTCATTGATTTAGTTTAATTCTATTTTCATTTACTTATTTATCAGGATTTTTTTCCTTTTTGCTTTAAATTATGCGATGTTTGATTTATTTCTCTGTTTTAAGTTACTTTTCACTTTGGTTTTTCTTCCTTTTGTTATATATTTTTTTTAACACAATACTTACAGAGGAATGATATGTACAATGCAAAGAAGATTCACGTTTTGATAGATAATCTTTACTTTTGTCAACTATTCTTAGACTTTCCTTTGCTGTCGTTCCAGATTTTCTATACCATATGTTACGTAATTGTGTTTATACATACATATCTCTTTTTATTAATTAGTTTATTTTTTGCCGTTCTGAGTTCCTTTTTTTCATTTTTCCTTAATTTTTTCTCATGTTTGGTTGAAGTTGGGGTTTCATTTCGACTTGTTCCTTTTTTTTCTGTCGTTTGTCATTGTTTTATATATTCATGTCCCTTGTTATTTCCTTTGTTGTTTTAGTTTAGTTTTTATTTCCTTTTATTTTCATATTTGATTTACGCTAGGATTAATTATATTGTTTTCTTATTTTCCCAGTTTATGTGAAGTTATTGTGCCTGATCTCATTTGTTCCTTTACTGTTTTAGATTTTACTGTTTGTTCTCTCTTTTCTCATTTGGTTAAAATTAATTACATTGCTTATGTCGTTTTTTTCCCCTTTGGATATATATAATGTCATTCTTCTCTATTTTTATCAATTTGTATCCCTTGACTGTGTTAGATTCTTTCTTTTTTCATCCTTTGACTGTTTGAGATTAATTTACTTTTTCTCTCTTCTTTTCTTATTTGGTTACGATTAATTAAGTTGTTTGTCTTGTTCTTTTTATTTCCGTTTTTATATGACGTCGTCGTGTATATTCTTATTGATTCTTTTACTCTCTTAGAATATTTCACTTTTCACCCTTTTACTGTTTTAGAATTTACTTTTTTCTTTCCTTTTCTTGTTTGGTTATGATTAATTACGTTGTTTGTCTTTGTTTTCTTTTCTTCCTTGTCTATCTAATGTTACCTCGTCTATTCTTATTCATTCTTTTACTGTCATAATTTTTTACTTTCTTAGATTAATTTATCTTTTTCCTTCTTTTTTTTTGGGTTATGATTGTTGTTTGTCTTCGTTTTCTTTTTTTTTCTCTCCTTGTCCATCTAATGCTACTCCGTCTATTCTTATTCACTCTGTAACTGCACTCTTTTACATTAATTTGTCTTTTTTCCCGCCTTTTTTATGATCGTTTTTTGTCCATGTTTTCTTTTTCTTCCTTGTCTATTTAATGTTACTGCGTCTATTCTTATTCACTCATAATGTTTTACTCTCTTACATTAATTTATCTTTTTCTCTCTCTCTCTCTCTCTCTCTCTCTCTCTTGTTATGATTGTTGTGTGTCTGTTTCTTTTTCTTATCGTGTTCATATTCGTTCTTTTATTGTCTTGAATTGTTTAACGTTTCATTCCTTTACTTTTTAATTTATCATTTTTTCTCTTATAGTTTGGTTAGGGTTAATTTCGTTGTTTGTCTTTGTTCCCTTTTACTTCCTTGTTTATATGTGTTTATTCTTATCTATTCTACTCTTTTCATTCCTTCACTGTTTGATTTACCTTTTCTCTCTTCTTTTTTTTATTTGGTTAGGATTCATCACGTTGTTTGTCTATTTCTGCGTCTTGCCCTGTTTATTTGACGTTATTGTGTGTAGTTTTCAGTTCTGCAATGCTCCTTACACGCCAGGCTATCCGTGAAGTTTATCTGCCGTAAAGTTGAAAGTTATGGCCTAGTTTGGCTTGTATTTGCTGCGTTTGATTCTTCCGTGTCTTATTTCTAATCTCTCTCTCTCTCTCTCTCTCTCTCTCTCTCTCTCTCTCTCTCATTAACGGTAAACCAGTATATATCCTTATTGCAAACATCTATCCTCTCCTCTCTCACTTTCAGGCTCTCTCTCTCTCTCTCTCTCTCTCTCTCTCTTCCCCTCCATCTCTCCAACACCAATCTCCCATCCATCCTCTCACTACTCGCTCCCTTTTCCTCTCCCTCTCCCTCTCCCTCTCCCTCTGCCTCCCACTCTCCCAAACATCAAATCGTGGCAGCTGAAGCAAATAAAACCTTTAATTAAGCGTGTCCCTCTAGTGGGCGGGAGGGAGAGAGGGAGAGTGGGGAGAGTGGGAGAGGACCAGTCAGGCAATACATTATAATATATTTTAGCGAGCCTGGCGGGCGAGAGAGAGAGAGAGGGGAGGAGAGAGAGGGAGAGGAATTCTGAGCGGAGGGAAAATATTATCTGTC
>NC_059283.1:14202419-14222419 GCF_017591435.1 Portunus trituberculatus
TCTCTCTCTCTCTCTCTCTCTCTCTCTCTCTCTCTCTCTCTCTCTCATCTCTCTCTCTCTCTCTCTCTCTCTCTTTCTCTTTCTGCTCATCTCATGCATCTTACGTCTCTCTCTCTCTCTCTCTCTCTCTCTCTCTCTCTCTCTCTCTCTCTCTCTCTCTCTCTCTCTCTCTCTCTCTCTCTCTCTCTCTCTCTGCATCTCTCTCTCTCTCTCTCTCTCTCTCTCTCTCTCTCTCTCTCTCTCTCTCTCTCTCTCTCTCTCTCTCTCTCTCTCTCTCTCTCTCTCTCTCTCTCTCTCTCTCTCTCTCTCCTATTCATTACTCCTTCTCTTCCTTTTCATCTCCGTGTTGTCCTCTTATGTAAGTAGGGAAGAGATGGAGGAGAAGGACGAGGAGGAACAGGAAGGAAGAATAAAGCATGAGGTTAGAGAGATATAGAAGGAGGGAGGGAGAGAGGAAGACATAGAAATAGATAAACAAGAGGGAGAGACAGACAGAATGGGATATATATAGAGAGAAAGACATGTACACAGAAACAGGAACAAATGAGGAGGCGAATTGAAGTTAACATTTAATTGTATAGGAAGGGAAGAGACGAATGTAGATAGACAAAGGCGGAAAGATAAGGTGAAAGGAAGGGATGGAGAGGAAACTAAAGTGAAACTATAAGGAAAAGAGCAAATTTTTGAAGGTATAAAGGAATAAGGAGGATACAAAAGAGATAGGGAATAAATGAAAGGGAGAATATGGAAAATGGACAATAGGTTGTTCTTGAAACTGACAGGAGAGGAAGAAAAGGCATGGAAATGAAGGGAAATGGAAGTAGGAAAGAGATATTTCTTGAGATAAGGAGAGACAGACGGAGAGAAAAACTGAGAAAGATAGAGGAACTAGAGAAAAGTCAAACACTTCTCGAACAACTGGAGAGAGAGAGAGAGAGAGAGAGAGAGAGAGAGAGAGAGAGAGAGAGAGAGAGAGAGAGAGAGAGAGAGAGAGAGAGAGAGAGAGAGAGAGAGAGAGAGAGAGAGAGAAGGAAAATTGTTTTAATGGTTATATACAAGAAAAAAGGAACGACACAGGACAGAGACACATAAACTTAGAAATAACAGAGGCAGTTCTTGAAGATAAAAACAACAAACAGCGACAAAGCAACAAGGAAGCTGGAGAGGCAAAGTGAACAATTACTGAAGGTGAAACACGAACGAGAGATACAACAGAGACAAAAAAGTAAGAGACAATTCGTGAAGGTAATCTTAAAACGAAACGACAGAAACAGAGAAACTGGAGGAGAGAATAGAACAGTTGGTAAAGATAAAACGAGAGAGAGAGAGAGAGAGAGAGAGAGAGAGAGAGAGAGAGAGAGAGAGAGAGAGAGAGAGAGAGAGAGAGAGAGAGAGAGAGAATAAGCAGTTCTTTAAAGATAACCTAAGGATAGAGTACGGGAGAAAGAGATAGTGATAGAAAGAACACTAGAGAGAAGAAACAGAGAAAAATACTCTAAATAAAAGACAGTGTATAAAGACAAAAAAGAGATGAAGTGACCAATAGAAGCTAGAGAAACGAAGGCACGGAAGAGTGACAAAAGACAGTAGCTAGATGAAAGACAGTTTTTAATGACAAGTAAACATGACAGGTAAGAAAATGAAATATAAAACTATTACACTAGAGACAGACATTAGCAGACAAGGAAAGCTTGGAAAAGAATAACTATAAAAAAATGTGATGCAAGTGAAGAAATATACTGAGAACGGGTAGTTACTCAAGATCAAACGAGACAAAAAAAAAAAAAAAAAGCAGCCACAGAAGAGAGACAGACATGGGAAGTTAAAAAAGGAGGCAACTATGAAATATTAAAAGAGAGACAGGTAAAAGGGGAAAGAGACATAGATCAGTAGTTAAAAAAAAGGAAATTTTCTTAAAAATAAACTTTACAGGTAAAACCATAAATGGACTAGAGAAAATAGACAAAAAATGAAAACAATAAGATGATAGAGATCAAATAATAAAAAGATTGAGAGAGTAGGAAAGACAGACCAAGAAATTTCAAGAAAGATTAAACAAGAGAGATGAGGAAGAATTGAGGAAAATGACAGATAGAGACAGACAGACAAATGAACCTCAAAATAAACTTGAGACGAAAAAAGAACAGAACCAAAGACAGACATACAACTTCAAAAAAGACTAACTAGAAAAGACAATAAAGGTTGGAGACAAAAGAGACAAATTGACAGACAGAGACAAAGAAGAGAAAAAAAAGAGACTAAGGTAAAAAAGAACAACACAAAATACAACTATTAGAGAGACAAAGGAGGACGAGGAGACAAACAGGTAGACAAAGAGACAAAGAAAGGAAGAAAAAAAAAAAAAAGAGAAACTGTAAGGCAAAAAAGAACATCACAAAATACAACTATTAGAAAAACAAAGGAGGGCGAGGAAACAAACAAGTAGACAGACAGAGAAACAAACAAAAAGTCTAAAAGGTAAAACGAAACATTCAAATAAACGAACGAACTCAAAGAAGGATAACTAGAAAAGAAAAGGTAGAGACAGAGACAGTGTTTTCAAAGGTAACTAAATAAAATGTAGGCAAGGAGACAGACAGACAGACAAACCAAATTAACACAAAGATTCAAACAAGACGCTTAAAGATACAAAGAAACTAAAAGAAAAGGGTAACCACTATAAAAAGAAAACGATCGAGACAAAGAGATAGAGTTCTCAAAGGTAACTGAGTAAAAGAGGGCAAAACCACAGACAGACAGACATACAAAAATTAAAACAAAACGATGAAAGAGACATCGAAACAGACAAAGGAAATTAAGAGAAATGATAACTAGAGAAAAGGTGGAGACAGACAGTGGAGAGAGTTTTAAAGGTAACAGAGAAACAAAAGTAGCCTTAAAAAGAGAAAACTAGACATTTAAACAGACAAACCAACTTCAAAAAAGGATAACTTATAAATGTGGGAGACAAAGAAATGGAGACTTGATAAAGGTAATTGAGTAAAAGATGGCAAGGACACAGACAGACAAAAACCCTAAAAAGACAAAACGAGACACTCAAACAGACAAAGGAACCTAAAAAAAAGGTAACTAATAAAAGAAAACGATGGAGACGGAAACAGATATATTAAGAGTAAGTGAGAAAGAAAGAGAGCAAGGACACGGACAGACACGGACAGACTAAATAAATAAATAAATAAATTAGAAAAAAAACGAAAAAAGAGCAAATGAGACATTCCAACAGACAAAGGAACTTCAAAAAATTATAACTATTTAAAAACAAAGAAGAGAGAGAGAGAGAGAGAGAGAGAGAGAGAGAGAGAGAGAGAGAGAGAGAGAGAGAGAGAGAGAGAGAGAGAGTTCTTAAAGGTAACTGGTGTTTAGTGTCTTGAAGATGCCACCTGGCGGGGTCTTCATTGAGCTGTGTTATGCAAAGTTTTACCGTGGAGACAATGAGAGTCAAATACCGTCACTCCGCCCCGCTCACCGCACTGAGGCGCGCCGCACTTTACATAACGAGGCCATATTTCCTGGCACCGAGGCGGGTAATGTTGATATGGCTTAACTTCGAGTGGCTTCGCAGATACAGTCGTGGGTGCATATTCTCTCTCTCTCTCTCTCTCTCTCTCTCTCTCTCTCTCTCTCTGTGTGTGTGTGTGTGTGTGTGTGTGTGTGTGTGTGTGTGTGTGTGTCTGTGTCTGTGTCTGTGTCTGTCTGTGTCTGTCTGTCTGTCTGTCTCTCTCTCTCTCTCTCTCTCTCTCTCTCTCTCTCTCTCTCTCTCTCTCTCTCTCTCTCTCTCTCTCTCGTGGTATTCATGCTAGTGGTGAAAATAAAAGATTTGAATGAATATAGTTATGAACAGAAGAGAGAGAGAGAGAGAGAGAGAGAGAGAGAGAGAGAGAGAGAGAGAGAGAGAGAGAGAGAGAGATTTTCATGATATTGCTGGGTGACTTCACACACACACACACACACACACACACACACACACACACACACACACACACACACACACACACACACACACACACACACACACACACGTCTGCCTCGGCAGCTTGATAAAAACGCACTCGAGAAGCTAACCTATTATAATTATTGAAGCTGTCCACTCTAGGGTTAGCTCGGCTCTTGTTTGGCTTGTACACAGATGGTTGAGTGGAAATTTGACCATCGGTGTTAATGAAGGGAAAGCTAACTGTCTTGTATGTGTGTGTGTGTGTGTGTGTGTGTGTGTGTGTGTGTGTGTTGGGAGGAGTTACACTTTAGAATATAATATATTGAAGTTGTACACGATGATTCCTTCCTCCTAGTTATTATTATTATTATTATTTTCTTCTTCTTCTTCTTCTTCTTCTTCTTCTTCTTCTTCTTCTTCTTCTTCTTCTTCTTCTTCTTCTTCTTCTTCTTCTTCTTCTTCTTCTTCTTCTTCTTCTTCTTCTTCTTCTTCTTCTTCTTCTTCTTCTTCTTCTTCTTCTTCTTCTTCTTCTTCTTCTTCTTCTTCTTCTTCTTCTTCTTCTTCTTCTTCTTCTTCTTCTTCTTCTTCTTCTTCTTCTTCTTCTTCTTCTTCTTCTTCTTCTTCTTCTTCTTCTTCCTAGTCATCATCATCATCTATTTCAGTGCCATTATCATGTTTCTTTTGCGTCTTTCTCATTCTCCCTTATTCTTTACCTTTATTATCCTTCTCTTTATGTTTCTGTGTGTCTCGTACTGTCTGCTATTCCTCCTCCTCCTCCTCCTCCTCCTCCTCCTCCTCCTCCTCCTCCTCCTCCTCCTCCTCCTCTATCGCATTATCATTCTTCTCACCCATATCCTTTTTTTGAACTCTCAACTCTCAGTTCTCTCTCTCTCTCTCTCTCTCTCTCTCTCTCTCTCTCTCTCTCTCTCTCTCTCTCTCTCTCTCTCTCTCTCTCTCTCTCTCTCTCTTTTGTTCCTGTTCCTGTTCCTCTTTCTCCTTCCATATTAACTTATTACTTTATCTTCCTCCTCCTCCTCCTCCCGTTACTCCTCATCCTTGTTATCCTCTCTCTTTCCGTTCTTCATCATTATCCTCTACTTCTCTCATCTCTCTTCCTCCTCCTCCTCCTCTTCCTCCTCCTCCTTTCGTAATGGCTGCCCTTCGTCAAGTTCCCGTGCGGCTTTGATGAAATTATAACGTTGTGGGAGAAAAAAAAATGTGCCACCTCGCGATCGTCACTTTTGATCATTATTGCAAGAGAGAGAGAAGAAGAGAGAGAGAGAGAGAGAGAGAGAGAGAGAGAGAGAGAGAGAGAGAGAGAGAGAGAGAGAGAGAGAGAGAGAATAGTTGTTATTTATATTTATGATTGCCCTTTTCTTTCTCTTCTTCCCTTTTTATTTTCTTTCTCGCTTTGTGTTGTGGTGTTTAAATTTTTTATGAGGTTTCACGGATTGACGTTAGGGATTCTAGGTTAATATTCTCTCTCTCTCTCTCTCTCTCTCTCTCTCTCTCTCTCTCTCTCTCTCTCTCTCTCTTCATATTTCTTAGTTCTTCCCTCTTGTCCCTCTTTCTTTTATTCAGATTCTTCTTCCTCGCTTTGATATTTTCCCTGAAATTTCTCTCTCTCTCTCTCTCTCTCTCTCTCTCTCTCTCTCTCTCTCTCTCTCTCTCTCTCTCTCTCTCTCTCTCTCTCTCTCTCTCTCTCTCTCTCTCTCTCTCTCTCTCTCTCGGAACAGTCCCTTGCGTGACACTTTCCATATTGACACACTTGCTAATTACTGTCCTCGGACCAAGACTTGACATCCTCGCGGCTGATGACAAAACAACACAACTCCTGAAGTAATTGAGACGCCGCCCGAAAGAAGAAGGACGAAAACTGACGACTGAAGGAGAACTGGGAGTAGGAGGAGGAGGAGGAGGAGGAGGAGGAGGAGGAAGAAGAGGAGGAGGAGGAGGGAAGGCCAACAGGAGTGGGGGAGAGAGACGGGGAGGAGGAAGAAAAATGCTAGAAGAAAAGTGAAAGTAAAAAAAATGACCTGGGAAGATGGAGAGAAAGAGAAGGAGGAGGAGGAGGAAGAGGAGGAGGTGGAGGAGTAGGAGAAAGCGGTGAAGGACGAGGAGGAAGAGGTGATGAAAGGTAAGAAACTGTTATGTAATTAGGAATATAGAAGTTAGATAAGGCCGGAAAGGAGGAAAAGGAAAGGGAGAAGAGGTGACGAAAAGTAAGAAACTGCTATAGAACTGGGGAAAGTGAAGTCAGAAAGAGCAAGAAAGATGCAGAAACGAGATGAAAGGAAATGAGGTGGAGGAGGAGAAAGAAGAGGTAATAAAAAAGTGGGAACGTGCTGTTGAAATAAGAATGCGGGGAAGAGGACGAGTAAAAGATAAAATAGAAGTTAGAAAGAGACTGGAAACTTGGAGAGAAAGAAGAGAAGGAGGAGAAAAAAAGGTCATGAAAGTGAGAAAAAGAGAGAACTGCTGTAGAATTAGGAATAGGAAAAAAAAGAAAAGAAAACGAGAAAAATCAATTGGAAAGATTGAACTGAAAATAAAGAGAAAGCGGAAATGATATGAGACAACGAGAAAAATGTTGTAGAATTCTGAATAACATATGAATAAACTCAGTGAAATGTACCCTGGATTTAACTGTGATCGTACCTGCATGTTCCTCCCTTATCGCTAAGTAGGTACAAATGTCGCAGTTCGCGTGGAGAGGAACACGGACTTCACGACTTCTGGTGTATGTATTTGCAGTAAGCCAGAGTGAGCCACGATAGGGGATATGACTCAGGAATTGCACTCAGTATAAGCAAGCAAGCCAGGGGAGAGCGGGAAGGGAACGTGTTAAACTGTTGGAATTTTGTCTTGAAATAGTAAGTGTATTGAACTATTGGAAATTTGTCTTGGAATAGTAAGGAAGGAAGAGGAGCGTGTTGAAGTATTGGAATTTTGTCTTGGAATATTAAGAAGGGAAGAAAACTTGTTAAAATATTAAAATTTTGTCTTAGAATAGTAATGGATGCAGGGAAGTGTATTAAAGTATTGAAGTTTTGTCTTGGAATAGTAAGAAGGGAAGAAAACTTGTTAAACTATTGGAATTTTGTCTTAGAATAGTAAGGATGGAAATGGAGTGTGTTAAACTATTGGAATTTTGTCTTGGAATAGTAAAGGGGAAATGTAACTTTTAGAATTTTGTCTTGGAATAACAAAGAGGAAATGTGTGTTGAACTTTTAGAATTTTGTCTTGGAATAACACACGAGGAGAAAAATAAAAGGATTAAAGCATTGACTAACAAGAAGCTAAAATGTAAACCAGAGCGTCTTTAATTTGTCTTGGAATAGCAGCCTAAGGAAAGAATGGAACCGTGTTGAAATATTGTATTTTTCAATAGCACGTAAGGAGAAACACATAAGAATTAAAGCATGAACTAAACAGGTAAATCAGAGTGCCTTTATTTTGTCAGCTTCCATAGAGTTAATAAAAGATAAGGAATAATCAGTGTGTTTCTTCGTCATATAATCCTATAAGGCATTCATTATTATTTGTACAGCTACTCTGAGCATAATCCTGGCTAGACATTGGATACTCTCCTCTTTTCATTCCTGTCTTTCTTGTAGATGCTCCAAAAAAATTACATGCATTGCCTTTAGTGTTCTGAATTCTTCCTGTGAGAGTTAATACACAACTAACAAGAAACTATTCATGTAAAGCACATCTTAACTTCGTCATCTTTGAAGTATTGCTTATAGAAATCTGAAGGAATGATAAGTAACAAAAAAAAGATTAACTCGTAACAGTATAGAGACAAAATATCGAATCTAAAACACTTCCACTTTCTTATTGTAACGAAAACGAAAGTATAAGTATTATTTTCAGACATTTTAACCTCATCGACACTGTGCTTCGCCATCTCCGCTAACTTTAAACGTGATTAATGTGGACTATTTGTATGCATAACACTCTCCCATGCACCGCTGACACTTACGGTGGAGTGAAATAAGTGACCTAATCGACATCCATTTGCATTCTGACCTTAGGTGAAGGCCCTCATAAATCCACCCCTAGGCAGCCACACACAGGCACAACACTCGCTCACTGACATTCGCCCCTGCCACATTTCTAAATATATCAACACTTTCGACAAACATTCGTACAAAACAACACATTCCTACGTCCACAGATATTCATTACCTCAGATATTCCATTCCAGTTCTCAGATATTCATGGAAAATGTCTTTCAGCTCTTCTATTTTTTTCATTCTTTTCTTGATTTTTTTATTGGCTAAAGCTTACGTCATAGAACGAATCTTATCACCTGGAAAGACATACACACAGTCACTCCACATTATTGTCACTATCCACAAATACCTCATCCACAGCACTCTTAGGAACACCCACACCATACCTTGCTATTCATCCACATGTACTGACACACACTCAAAACTTCTAACGCACCGTATACTTTACCCTTTGAATTACGTCCCCATGATCTTCGCACCCTTATGCTTCCCTTCAAGTAATTCCCTTTACTATCACTTGAAGTTATACGAGGTAAGATAAGGCAAAGCAAAACGATGCTACTCAGACAAGATAAGATTAGGTTAGGTTTAAGTCAAGTTAGGTTAGATTTATATTTCTACAATTTCTAGTTAGGTAATTACTTACTGTAGGTGTAATTTCCCTTGAAACCAATAGATATCGTGAGAAGCAGACATCTTTTACAGTAGTCATCAACACAACTCCTCTTCTCTCCATTCATAAACACACACACACACACACACACACACACACACACACACACACACACACACACACACACACACACACACACACACACACACACACACACACACACACACACACACACACACACACACAGCACTCTCAGCCACAGACATTTCAAAGCACCGTTCTTCTTCCCACAGGTCTCCGCAGCCCGATAATATAATACAGCTCGGGTCAGACAGCGCCGCCAACTCCCTCAGAAGACTACATAAAACCTGTTCCCAACTTTGTCACCTTGATGGTAAGTAATTATCAAGTTGAGGACCACGGCAGGAGAAGGAGAAGGAGGATAAGATGGAGGACCAGGAGGAAGCAGGAGAAAGGGAGGCAAGGAAAATGAGGAAGGGTGGAGAATGGAACACAAGGAGATAAAGAAAGGGAAAGAAAATGAGGTGTCCTTTGATAGATAACTTTGCCACGTACATTGGTGCTATATTTTCCATAGACAAAGGCAGAGAGAGAGAGAGAGAGAGAGAGAGAGAGAGAGAGAGAGAGAGAGAGAGAGAGAGAGAGAGAGAGAGAGAGAGAGAGAAAACATTTCATAATCGGAAATTTTCAACTTAGAAATAAAATATTCACGAAGAGTGCTACAGAAAAAAAAATGTTGCATGAAAATTTTGTAAAAAAAAAAAAAAAGACGGCGAAAAAAAGAGTACATTGAGAAATATCCTGTAGCGTGAACCATTCTTACATAACCACAACATGCAATAATATTTTACACTTTTTATTTATTTAATATTTTCCAAGTCCAATATTCATAACACATTTCCAGTAACAAGTAATCATATCACTCTTCCTTTGACATTTACCACTACGCCATTCCCTATCTCTATATTTTTCAGAGCACCTTTGGAAACCCATCAGAGTAGACTCTTAAACCACCTCTCCTTTACCTGTAGAATACCTTAAGTAAACACACTCCCGCTGGACCCTAATTACAAGCATTGCACAGGTAAAGGTGATCGCCCTCAGTCCGTAACCCGCCGCTGCCTGGGTGAACATTGGCAAGGGAGGTACTTAAATACACAAGGAAGCAATTCTACATGTGTATAAATGTGTTCTGGATGTGTTGTGCTCGGTGTGTTTGTTCGAGGTGGGTCTCAATTGGTTTCCAAGTCCTGATCAGAGAGATGAAGCAGAGAGAGGTGGATATAGGTGAGAGGGCAGGACTGAATGCAAAGTAGTAAAGAAGAGTAAGAAAAAAAATGTGTTGTAGGGTTTCTCTCTCTCTCTCTCTCTCTCTCTCTCTCTCTCTCTCTCTCTCTCTCTCTCTGTCCTTTTGGAAAAACTAATAAGGGACATTTCAAGGGTACATTACCTTCCCACACATTTACCTGTCCCTAATCTTGCCTGTTAATATGCACACGAAATTTCTGGTATGAATTATTTTTATTGTAAAGTAATATTCTTCATCAGTTTTCATGTTTGATATGTTGTTTGCAACTGTACTCTCTTGACACACACACACACACACACACACACACACACACACACACACACACACACACACACACACACACACACACACACACACACACACACACACACACACACACACTGGTATAGGCTTGACCAGTACTTAATACACTTATTTTCATTGTGTTTGAAGTTTAACTCTTTATATTACCGTTTGTTATTTGCATGTTAGTAAGCTAATTCAACAAGGACATTTAGTAAAAAGGAGAACTGAACTAAACACTGACTGGGAAAAGAAAAACAGACTCAAACACACAAAGAAAAGTGAAAATGAGTAGAACAGGTCTTGACTTGTTACCATAGCTGTATATCGTGGCTTTAAACAAACACACACACACACACACACACACACACACACACACACACACACACACACACACACACACACACACACACACACACACACACACACACACACACAATGAAATAACTACAGTCCTCTTGACAAACTTGACACTTATCTGGTCGAGGTGAGGGGTCAGGGAGGGAGGGAGAGGGTAAGGGTCATGGGGGAGAGAAGGGGAAGAGGAATGAGGGTTTGGTGGAGGGAGAGTTAAGGGGAATAGAGACGAAGCGTGACCTCATAACTCGGCTAATCTCACCTCACTTCCTCTCTTCCCTCCTCATGATTCAGGCATCTGTGTTTTCTCCTCACCCTGTTAAAGTTGTTTTCCTTAGCTTTTTTCGCGTGTGCTTTCTATTCCATATTTATTTTCTCTTATAATTGTGATATTCAACTGTACAGTTACCTATTTTCCTCTCAGGCAGTAATTTTTCTCTTGCATTTTCTCTAGCTTAATTCTTTTCTTTATTCAATTGTAATCCGAAGCTGTACAATTGCCTATATTTTCTCTCATCAAAGTGTTTTATTTGTATTTTTCTTTCATTATTTCTGTTCTTTTTCAATTGTAATCTTTAATTGTACGTTTACATATATTTTTGTTTAAGTCAAGTGTATTTTATTTATATCTTATCTTTTAGATTTTTTTTTCTCTTTCATTTGTAATCCATAACTGTGCACTTACTAGATATATTTTCTGGATCAAGTATATTTTATTTGTATTTTTCCTTGTATACATTTTCTCTCTCAATTGTACTCGTCTACTCTGCCCTGAACTGTATTCGTTTTAGACAGTTGCAGGTAAATTCACGTTTTTTCACCTGCTTGTTTACCTGTATTCCTCCACTATATATTTGTGTCCACAGGTGATTGTCTTTATTCCTATTATGTATTTCGGTGATCCAGGTGAAGATCGATTTAATTCTATATAATTTCTTCCCTCCTACTTGTAATTTCCCTTCGTATTGTTATGTTAATCCCTGAGACAACTACAGGTAAAATTTCCACCTGTACTTTTATTCAATTCTCTCCTTTCAAGTGAGAATAAAGGCAAATTTTTACCTGCAGATTCACTCATCTCGCTCAATTTCTCCTTTCAAATCAGGTAAAGACAAATTCTCACCTGTACATTCACTCATATTTCTCCTTTCAACCACATAAGGACAAATTTTCACATACATACACTCACTCACTTCTTTTTATCAGACAGATAAAGGCAAATGTTCACCTGTGATCTTATACAGTCTTCTCGTTTCAAGTAGATAAAGAGAAATTTTCACCTCCACTTCCCTCATACTTGTACACACACTCGTATTTCTTTTCGTAGTCAAGTTAAAGACAAATTTTCACCTGTGCACTTTCTAATACTTTTGCATTCAATCAGATAAAATATAAACTCACTTGTACACTTACTCAATTTTCTCCTCTTAGCCAAGTTAAAGACAAGTTTTTTACCTGTATACTTACTCAATTTTCTCCTTTCAAGCAAATAAAGACAAAATTCCGCCTGTACTCTTAGTTATTTTTCCTCCCAGACAAGTAAAGACAATTTTTTTTAACTTATACACTTGTTAATAATTATGCTTTGTCAGGTAAAAGATTTGTTAATAAATATGCTTTGTCAGGTAAAAGATAAACTCACCTGTATGTATTCTCACCCTTAAGCATATATACGTATTTCCAAAGCACAATCAGACCGTTTTCTTTATGGTGTACGCGAACACATACTCTCCGTTCACTAGAAGCCCGCCACACAGTCCTCGATATACGGAAACAATATCTTCATGTAGTCCCGAGATACGAACTTATTTATCACAACTCAGTTAACCGTAGGCGCCATAGAGACTCCGATTTACGAACATATATCGCTACTCATGTAAATATAGCCGGACACAACTCGGCGTAACCGTAATCACAACTCCCGTTCCAGCCGGTCCTCACGAATATTAAACAGCGGCTTGGGCCAGACAGTGTCACGCCACACGGCCCCGCGCAACACTAAGGGCGGCTCGCTGCACGCTGCTCATAGGATACGCGCCTTTACAACCTCGCATGCCGCCAAGACTGCTTAGGAGAAGGGGGATTATTATTATTATTAATATTGTTGTTTTTATTATTATTATTATTATTATTATTATTATTATTATTATTATTATTGTTATTGTTATTATTATCATCATTGTTATTGCTATTGTTGTTTGAAATATTGTTGTTATTGTTATAATTTTATTATACAATTAGTAGTACTTATTGTTACTACTACTACTACTACTACTACTACTACTACTACTACTACTACTACTACTACTACTACTACTACTACTACTACTACTACTACTACTACTACTCTTGCTGCTGGTACTCTCCTGATTTTTTTTCTGTTTTGCTTCCATCTATCTCAGAAATATTTACTCCCTTCAGAGAAAAATGTAAAATTTTCTTCCTTTTAGTTTTTAGTTTATTGCGTTTCTACCATTTGAGTTTATGAGAAGTGGTCCGCTCTCTCTCTCTCTCTCTCTCTCTCTCTCTCTCTCTCTCTCTCTCTCTCGTTCGTGTGTGTGTGTGTGTGTGTGTGTGTGTGTGTGTGTGTGTGTGTGTGTGTGTGTGTGTGTGTGTGTGTGTGTGTATGCTCATTACCCCCCCCCCTCGCCCTCCTCCTCGCCGCGGTAAAGGTATTCCGGCTTAGAATTGGTCTATGGTGCGGGGAAGGCAACTTAATTAAAGTCATTTAGGTGTGGATGTATGTCCCAATATGGAGAGAGAGAGAGAGAGAGAGAGAGAGAGAGAGAGAGAGAGAGAGAGAGAGAGAGAGAGAGATTACAGGACTATTTTTTTTGTATATTGAACTCTCTCTCTCTCTCTCTCTCTCTCTCTCTCAAAGAATGTGAAAGGAGATAGAAGGAAGGGAGAGAGGGATGGAGATAGAAGGAAGGGAGAGAGGATGGAGAGAGAGAGAGAGAGAGAGAGAGAGAGAGAGAGAGAGAGAGAGAGAGAGAGAGAGAGAGAGAGAGAGAGAGAGAGAGAGAGAGAGAGAGAGATAATAAATATAACTCTTTTTCACTTCCATATTTTGTACTTTCACCTTGTTTCCTTTTTCCTCCCCTCCCCTCCTTCCTTCCTTCCTTCCTTCCTTCTTCTCCCATTTCTTCCTCTCTCTATTCTCTTGTAGCCGCCACTTCCACGTGATGGGTCTCAATATTTAGTTCCGTCCTTCCCTTATGCGCCGAAATGGTCATATTTGGCTGTTTACCTCAAGGCGCGGTCCCCCCCGCATTGGCACCACTGGGACGGAGAGGGGAGCGAGGAGGGAGGACTCAAATTTGCACGGACTTGGTAATACTGCAATAACCAAGGGAGAGTGGGAAATGTGTTTTTTTTCTTTTTTTTTCATTTTTTATCTGGCAATACTACACCAGCTGGACTGACGGGAGGGAGGGAAGATATTGGCAATACTGTGGTTGATAAGGAGGGTGTCATTTTTGAGGGAGGTGGTGATGGTGTATCGAGGAAGGGAAGACAGAGGGGGCATTGCATTACGTGTGGACAAGGAGGAAATCATACAAACAGGCAAAACTATAGAAACTTACATGAAAACTTTACCTAACATGAGACGGCTGAATATCTTTTATCGGGTCCCATTCGGCAAGTAGATTGCAAACTTTACATTTCAGAAGGTTCACTGGGAGCTTGTCTGTATCCTCGTGTAAGTTCAGATCTGAGAAACCTATAGAAACAGCTGTTATTCTATTGAAGTTATTTTATTGAAGTTCGATGTTGTTGAAGACGTGTAGAATGATTTTGAAGAAGTAGCGTGATGAGTGAGAGTGAAGTTTTAAGACACTTAGCCTCAAATTTTGGTTGGCCCTTTTTGGCTGCACGGTTTGGGGACTGGTACCTTTAGCGGGGTTTTATATAGTTTAGTTTTTATTATTTTTTATTTTTTATTTTTTTTTGTCCTAGGCCAGAATTTTCTTACATAAAATCCTAGAATATATAAAAGCCCTCCAGATTTCGTGTTAGCATTGTCTGCCTGCCACGCCATTACAGGTTCCGTGGTATGGTATTCTTGGAGCAGCTGTTGAAAGCGATGACTCCGTTCAAGAATTATTGCTACCTTCAGACGATAATGATATTTTTTTATATAACAAGGGGAAAAAAACATGTCAAAGGTAACATAAAAGGAAAAAAAGACCCACTTAGTTGCCAGTCCCTTTGCAAGTCCGAGAGAGTTAGCCAAAAATTGGGGATAAATGTCTTGAAACTTCCTCCTTCTATGAAGTCAAGTCATAGGAAGTTGGAAATACAGAAGCAGGCAGGGAGTTCCTGAGTTTAGCAGAGAAAGGTATGAAAGATTGAGAGTACTGGTTAACTCTTGCATTAGAGAGGCAGACATTAATATAATGGGGAGACCGTTCGCTGTCGGTTCTAGGAGGAATGCCTATCAGTTAACCATTCTTTCTGCAAGCTTTTGGTGGTGGTGGAGAGACTGTCGATTTCATATGATCAACTTTTCTTCTCAGAATTTTGGTCGTAATGCAGCATTGTAGGTTATTTCCTGTGGCTATTTACATGATAACAAGTCCAATAAGCGTCCTTCTCTGCATAATGCTTTCTGTTCTTTCCTATCTTAGTTTTGTCAACCTCCCTCCGAGTCTTTCATCCATTTTCATAATAAAGTTTGGAAATCTCTCTGGTTTCGTATGTCCTCCTACATGTGACTGAACTCTTTCCAGACGGAGGTTTGGAATGATTTTTCCGTGTAATTTTGGATGTTCATGGACGATTCTCTCTCAGGACTGGCAACTTCATTAAACCTCTTCATTTGCTTTGTGTTTTGTAGCCCTTGGCCAGAACTCTCTTGCTTAAAAAGTCGTTGCATTAGTATGAATTTATAGATAAGCTACCAAAACCTTGACCCGCAGGTAGAGATTTGCACAATGTTTCTCTAAATGGATGATAGATAAGAATTGTTTCGTTTCTTTATTTGTTCGAACCATTTTACCCCGAGCATTGATTAAAACCTTTCAGCATTTCTCTCCTTAATACTTTGAAGTGCTTCCTATTATCTGTGTGAGTGCTGATTTTTTATTGCTACATGTACAATATTGTGTGTGTGTGTGTGTGTGTGTGTGTGTGTGTGTGTGTGTGTGTGTGTGTGTGTGTGTGTGTGTGTGTGTGTGTGTAATTCACCACGGTCGTCTGCTGGTCACCCAGCCAGTCTTCCCCATTACGGAGCGAGCTCAGAGCTCATAGACCGATCTTCGGGTAGGACTGGGACCACAACACACTCCACACACCGGGAAAGCAAGGCCACAACCCCTCGAGTTACATCCCGTACCTGTCTACTGCTAGGTGAACAGTGGCTACACATTAAGAGGCTTGCCCATTTGCCTCGCCGCGCCGGGACTCGAACCCGGCCCTCTCGATTGTGTGTGTGTGTGTGTGTGTGTGTATGTGTGTGTGTGGGGCTGACCTAAGAAAAAATATATTGTTTTTTTTTTTTTTTTGTTGTTGTTGCTGCTGCCATTGTTGTTGTTGTGGACAGTGGTCGGGCAGCAAACCGTTGAGTGGACATACGACAAAAGCGAGGGTGATACATGTTACCTGTTGAGCCGAGGTGATCACCGTGGCCTGATAAATATTTACTCAACCTTCACTGCTCGTCCGTTACCTTATCAATACATCCATTGCTGTGTTTACTTATTAACCTACTCATTGTTACAGACCTTTTTGTGTAATCGGTTTTTTTAATCGGCTTTCCCCTCTTACATAAAATAAACACATCCTCTCTTGACCACAAAGTACACTACATAATTTTCTTGTATTTTCTAATAGAATGAAAGAGCGCTTGACGTAGTTACAAATTTAAAGATCATATCCAGTGACTAGTGTCGCATTGTTTCAGTTACTCCGTTGTCTTTGAAATATCACTGACTCATTTCGGTAATCTGAAACTCTTTGCTCTTTCACCTCACTAAAAGACTGGACATGATTCTCGGTGTTCTCAAGAGTTTTACCCCATCAGTAACCTACGATTCTGTCACTAGAGCCATAGAAACACTCTTATAAACCCAGAGAATAAGTAGATTTATTGTAGTGTACTGGAGGTGCGGTGCAGGTGTGTTTCAGGTGCTGTCCTTAGTCGAAGTGGTACTGAGGTGACCGGCGGCCGTGCTTCACCAGTAGACTTTTAATTCCTGTACAGATTTGCGCTTTTATATTTCTGGATACCATTGTTCATTCCTACAACCAGATGAATCCGTGCTGCCGCTTTTGTTGAGAGAGAGAGAGAGAGAGAGAGAGAGAGAGAGAGAGAGAGAGAGATTATCCATATATATATTGCAGTAAAGGCGTTCCTCCAATACTCGATAACACGCAGTAATAGTCTTCAGATTCTCTCTCTCTCTCTCTCTCTCTCTCTCTCTCTCTCTCTCTCTCTCTCTCTCTCTCTCTCTCTCTCTCTGAAGGGATGATCTATTTCCGCAAACCATAAAAACAAAACACTGAGCTTCGACTATTTTTTTTCTTTCAGGAAGATGGAGAGGTTAAGCTTTTGCTCCTCCTCCTCCTCCTCCTCCTCCTCCTCCTCCTCCTCCTCCTCCTCCTCCTCCTGCTGCTGCTGCTGTTATTTTGCCATGATCTCCTTCCTTCCTCTCTCCATTAATCAATTTCTATTCGTTTTATTTTCATTGCCTTTCTATAAACAGAGAGAGAGAGAGAGAGAGAGAGAGAGAGAGAGAGAGAGAGAGAGAGAGAGAGAGAGAGAGAGAGAGAATGCCAAAATTACTTAATGAAAAGAAGGCAGTTAAAATGAATACATCCAATTCAGAGAGAGAGAGAGAGAGAGAGAGAGAGAGAGAGAGAGAGAGAGAGAGAGAGAGAGAGAGAGAGAGAGAGAGAGAGAGAGAGAGAGAGAGAGAGAGAGAGAGAGAGAGAGAGAGAGAGAGAGAGAGAGAGAGAGGTGAGGGGTTACTGGGAGAAGAACAGGTGTGCACTATTACCTGTCTGTTCTCACCTGTACTTAGGAGCTCATTAGCCACCACCACCACGCACCTGAGGAACTGGGAAATAATATCTTTTTTTCCTTCCACACCCTCTCTCTCTCTCTCTCTCTCTCTCTCTCTCTCTCTCTCTCCCTCCCTCCAGTCATGAATAACAGAAGACAGTGGAGGAACGTAACTGTTGCATTTTTTTTCTCTCTGGTAAACGAAGGAAGGGTGAGAGAGAGAGAGAGAGAGAGAGAGAGAGAGAGAGAGAGAGAGAGAGAGAGAGAGAGAGAGAGAGAGAGAGAGCATTTTCTTCCTTTCCCTTAAGTGTAGTTTGAGAAGATGCTCTTGTTCGCATCTGTAAGCGTAGGTAAACTCTGTGTGTGTGTGTGTGTGTGTGTGTGTGTGTGTGTGTGTGTGTGTGTGTGTGTGTGTGTGTGTGTGTGCAGGCGCGGTTGCTTCCTCATTTCGAGTGTGTTGATATTTTCAGCTTCAGTTTCAGCATCCTGTGTGCAGAAGATGAACATTTGGATCGATTGTGTGGTGGATTTATTAAGATTCTTTTTATTGTTGTGTGTGTGTGTGTGTGTGTGTGTGTGTGTGTGTGTGTGTGTGTGTGTGTGTGTGTGTGTGTGTGTGTGTGTGTGTGTGTGTGTGTGTGTGTGTGTGTGTGTGTGTGTGTGTGTTTGAGAGAGAGAGAGAGAGAGAGAGAGAGAGAGAGAGAGAGAGAGAGAGAGAGAGAGGAGATGGAAGAGAGAGAGAGAGAGAGAGAGAGAGAGAGAGAGAGAGAGAGAGAGAGAGAGAGAGAGAGAGAGAGAGAGAGAGAGAGAGAGAGAGAGAGAGAGAGAGAGAGAGAGAGAGAGAGAGAGAGAGAGAGAGAGAGAGAGAGAGAGGAGAGGAGAGGGAGAGGAGAGGGAGGAGAGGGAGAGAGAGAGAGAGAGAGAGAGAGAGAGAGAGAGAGAGAGAGAGAGAGAGAGAGAGAGAGAGAGAGAGAGAGAGAGAGAGAGAGAGAGAGAGAGAGAGAGAGAGAGAGAGAGGAGAGAGAGAGAGAGAGAGAGAGAGAGAGAGAGAGAGAGAGAGAGAGAGAGAGAGAGAGAGAGTAGTAGTAGTAGTAGTAGTAGTAATTAAAATTACGTAAATAAACAATTGCACGTCAATTTCTTAATCACTCAATCAACTCCTGTACTTCCATGAGCAAACTCTCCTGCCTTCTCCTTCCGCACTCTTTTTTCTCTCCATTCTCTCCCCCCGTACTCGGTATACACACACTCTCTCTCTCTCTCTCTCTCTCTCTCTCTCTCTCTCTCTCTCTCTCTCTCTCTCTCTCTCTCCCCTCACAGCCCGGGGCGAACACAGCAACCTGCGGACTCTCTTCATGTTTGTCTGTTTCCTCAGCTCGCTACCTCTCCTTGCTCTCCCGTGTGTGTGTGTGTGTGTGTGTGTGTAGGGAGAAACGAAAGAGGATATCGTGGCTTGCCTGTGTATCTCTCTCTCTCTCTCTCTCTCTCTCTCTCTCTCTCTCTCTCTCTCTCTCTCTCTCTCTCTCTCTCTCTCTCTCTCTCTCTCTCTCTCTCTCTTAATCATAGTTATGGCATGCAATGAATGTGAGTGATACTTTTAGCTCCTCGTGATATTTTCCTTTTATGAGTGAAAGTTTCATAATTACAATCACAATAATGATAGTAATAATAATGATGTAATAGTAGTAGTAATAATAACATATAATGATAATGATAGTAATAATAATAATAGTAATAATAATAATAATAGTAATAATAATGATAGTAATAACAGAGTGTATGGCATGCACAAAGTGAAAGGGGACAAAAAAGGATTTCAAAAGGGTTGGGTATTCGATATATATTTTGTTATTTACTCTGCCTAATATCAATCAGCGTAGCAAAATATTTGAGTAATGCACGACAATTTATCTATTTCCAGAACATCAATGGCGCGATCTACTAAATGGAAAAAAATGAGAAATAGGATTCACTCTATGGTTAATATTTATTTCCTCTCATAAAAGACGCGCCTACGATAATATCCACTAGGCCTAAATTTCTTTTTTTCTAAGTGGTAATATATCTTAAAGGATTCAAGCTTATGATCGTTGCCAATAGCCATTCCAGGAGAACCCTTTGTGTTGGCGACAGTGAGCGCCGCCAGGGGTTCCACTGAGGCTCACTTCTGGCAACACTGAAGCCTTTGTGAATGAGGTGTGATTCTTTTTTTTTTTTTTTTGAAGGTTTTGGTATATGTGTATGAGCGTCTCTCTCTCTCTCTCTCTCTCTCTCTCTCTCTCTCTCTCTCTCTCTCTCTCTCTCTCTCTCTCTCTCATGAATGCAAAAAATATCGAGATAGGGTTGCTTTTCATTTAATCATTTGGATATGAACTCTCTCTCTCTCTCTCTCTCTCTCTCTCTCTCTCTCTCTCTCTCTCTCTCTCTCTCTCTCTCT
>NC_059283.1:14239919-14264919 GCF_017591435.1 Portunus trituberculatus
TTTTTTCTTTTAATATCAACGTTTATGTTCTTTATTATATTCATTGTAATGAAAAAGGGGCATTTCTTTTTATTCTGTTTTGTGTTAGTGAAAGATTTAGCGAACAGGGCATGTTGTCACTAGTATTCATTTCTGTGGGAAAAAAAATTCCTTGTGATTTTGTATTTTCATTGAAAGGACAAAGTGATGATTTGTGGCTTCATGTTCATGACCACTTTACCATTAGAAAATTATGTCACGGGTAGTTGTTGAAAAGTGAAGGTTATATTGAGAAGCTTCTGTGGTTAGAAAAAAGAAAAAGAAAAGATGTAGACATGAAGCGAATTTAGTGAAGCAAAAGCAGTGTCATAAATATTTGTTAAAAAAAGATAATCTTATATGGTGAGATGTAAACTTAGCAAATATTTTTTTATCGTTGTTATGTACAGGAAGAGTGAAGATTACACTAAGTGATCAAGGCATTGCCTTGATGAATATTCTGTATAAGTAATGAATCTAGCAAAAAAAGAAAATGTCATGATTTAGAAGCAAAGGTTATATTGCGATACTCCTTTGGTGAACATTTTGCTTCATAGAATTTATCGAATTAAATTACTTGTCTTGGTTGTTAATGGGAAAAACAAGTAGAAGCTACATAAAGAATTCCCTGGAGCCGCTTTAAAAAAAAATGTTTATTACAAGTTGGCAATTTGGCCGCGTTTGTAAGAGTATGATGGATTACGTCAGGATGAGGTTATCATATTTTCAAGGGAAGTAACTAAAGGCTATACAGCTACTACATTCAGAAACTCCGATGATGAGAGTTGATTTGTACTCCTTGCTGGCTTCCCGGTAGAATGGCATGCATGGGGTTCGAGTCCCTGGAGTGATGAACGCACACAACCAGCACCGCCAGTACAGCCAGTCGTTCATTCTCTCTTGCAATGTCCCCACTAAACAATTCCTGGGAAACCTTCTTTGCAAATTCCTCGCGATTTTGCCAATACTGCTTTTCCCCTTTGCTAAGCTCCCCAGTGTGACCTAACTCCACGTAACTTATCATGGCTTATTGGTGCAGGGAGTGTGGTGGGGACGATGGCCGGGAGTGTGACGCGAGTGTTCAGCCAACACCTGTGGAGGAGCTGTGTGCACCTCGCCACGGAGGAAACTCTACTTGCGCTACCTTTTTATTGAGCTGTGTATACATTTGTTTGTTTGTGTTGTTTTAATTGTTTTGTTTTATTTTATATCGTTTATTTTTTGTATTAGATTTCATGATAATCTGTTCATTTATGTGCTTTAATCTATTTATTTAGATTTTTTTGTATTTATCTTTTTTATATTTATTTATTCTTACTACATTTAATTTGAATTTTTGTTTTTATCATATATATTATTATTTTATTGTTAATGTTGTTGTTGTTATTATTATTATGATTATTATTATTATTATAATTATTATTATTATTATTATTATTATTATTATTATTATTATTATTATTATTATTATTATTATTATTATTATTATTATTATTATTATTATTATTATTATTATTATTATTATTACTGTTATTATTATTATTATTATTATTATTATTATTATTATTATTATTATTACTATTATTATTACTGTTGTTATAATTATTATTATCATTATTATTATTATTATTATTATTATTATTATTGTTATTATTATTATTACTAATTAATTAATTTATTTATTCATTCATTCATTTATTTATTTATTTATTTTAAAAATTATTTTCTTGCAACTTTGGATATGAAATGTCTGAGTCGTGCACCGAAGGCAGCGCGTTAGGTAATGAGTGATGATTTTGCTCCTGAAATTTTACTTTTACTGAATTTGAAATGAGAGAAGGAAGCGCTCGCCACTACCCTTCATTTTACTAGATTACTGCCTGCTATCACACTGTCCTTCTCCCTTCTAGCCCTCTTTATTTTCCTGTGCTATTTCTTCATCCTTACGCATCACCATAATAATATAAGTCATACACATTAACCCATAAATGCATCTATCTTATCTTTTTATATTTTCCGTTTTTTTGTCTTTCCGTTTCTCTTTTCCCATTTTTTCTCCCCTTAAATGAAAGAATAATAGATAAAAAAAGTCATGCACACTAACTCCGTGAACCAGTTGTCTTTTTTTTTTTTCATCTATCACTTGTTTATGTTTTCTTCTCGCCCTTCCTCTATTCTATCTCCTTTGAAATGGAATAAACAAGAAAATGTTATGTACACAAACTATTAAAAGCATCTATATTTTTTTTATCTATTTATTTATCTTTTTATTGATTTTTCCACATTTCCGTCGTGTCTATTTTATCATATTTTGCCAATTTCCTGTTGTCATGAAGGAACAACAGCCAGGGAAATCATGAACACCAACTCCTGGAACTGTGTCTATTTTTCACTCACCGTCTATCCTTCCGTCGCACCTTTCCCCTCTCCACTCTCCTGTCTTGATGAAGGACACGTGATGAGGAGGAAAAATGGATATGGACCTCACTAATATAATCCTTTCGTTTCCTGCCCTCAAATGTCATCCTGTTCTTCCACCATTCATGCATCCCTTCCCTTCCACCCTTCCACTCTCCACCGCTGCCTCACCTGTATCCCTAATTAGCACTCACCTGATGCTGTGGAGAGGAGGGAGAGAATCACAGCAGCGCATAAAGGTGTTCCACATGTTCTTCTCTTGGTACCCTCAGTAATTACTTCTTCACTCCTCTTTCTCCTCCTTCTCCTCTTATGTTTACTGCCTCCTTCCTTCTTCAGCATTATGAGTGGCGTCTCCTCGTCTGCTAACCACGTGCTATCATCGTCCTCCTCGCTGTTATCTGATTCCAGTGATGGCTTCGTGAATTCCCGCTGTTCCCTGTTTGTACCACACCACCAGGGAGGCACAGAAGGACTCAGGAGCCTCGTGTCTGCTGTGTTGAAGTCTCCTGGCGTCCCCCGCGCGGCCCACACAGCGGAGGGTGGCTGTGGCGTGCTGTGGGGACGTTGCTGTGGCGTGTGTGTGACGGGGAAGAGAAGCGAGTCTTGATTTTCACCAGTCGTAATCTCTTCTCCATCCTCCTCCTCCTCCTCTCCTTCTTCCACCTTTCTGTCTAAAGGAGAGTCGGAGCGCTTATCAGAAAGGGAGGTGGTGGTGGTGGTGGTGATTGTGGAGCGGTGAGGAGGAGGGAGAAATCCATTGGTGGCGGCGGCGGTGGTGGCGGTGGTGATGGTAGAGGTAGACATTGTGATCTTTTCGTATTTTGTCTCACATTTACTGTCTCTGAGTTTGTGTTAATGTATGGAAGCAGTTTGTCTTCGCGTTCACTGGATCCTTTTATGGTTCAGTGTCTCTATGAAAGACCAGTTTTTTTTTTTCTGTTGGGTAAGACGTTAAACACTTTTTTCTTTGTTTTGGTATTTCCTTACTAATTACACACGTTGTCCTTTTCCTTCTTTTTTCAGTAGGACAAGACTGAAGCACTGACTGTCGTTCTTATGCGTTGCCTTTCTTACTTTCTCAGTCCAACAAAGGCAGTGATCACTCTGTTTAAATCCATTAGTTCGTGAATGAGCGGGGTTTCTTTACGTTTCGAGGTTAACACGACGCCTATCACTTATTCTGTTGTTACTGCACGATAATGTGTGAATCAGTCGCGTTTCTTTACAAAGTTAGGAAGACGACAATCACTTATTTTTATTTTATCTTCACTCACTCATGATTCAACCGTTTTCTTTAATGTTCAAGTTTCGCAAAACGCAATCGCTTTTTGTTGTTTTTGTTGTAACTGTTCGATACTGTGTGAATGAGCCGCGTTTCTTTAATTTTCAAGGTTGGGAAGACGGCAGCACTTCACAGCACGCTCGCAGCCAGAAGGATTACAGCGCTGCGTATGTCATTCCTCTCGTATATTTGTTTCCAAGTCACCTTCCGTCATTTACTATTTTGTTTCGCTCACTCGGGTGTATTTTTTTAATAACAGGGAATTTCTCCGGACAGATCCACTCACTCGCATCCCAGGAAAGTCTTGGAAAAGCAGGGAAAAATAATAATTGCAAGACAGTTTTTTCTACTATAAGGAAATGTTTTTTTTTTTAAACCGTATGTGTGAAAGTGTCTTTTTCAGTGTGTGTGTGTGTGTGTGTGTGTGTGTGTGTGTGTGTGTGTGTGTGTGTGTGTGTGTGTGTGTGTATGTGTATGTGCGTGTGTGTTTGTGTTTTGGAAATCTTAGAGGAGAAAAGATATTATGTTGGAGGGAAACATTTAAAAGAAAAGAATATATAAGAAAAGTTGATACACATATGACGCTAGAGAGAGAGAGAGAGAGAGAGAGAGAGAGAGAGAGAGAGAGAGTGAGAAACCCACTGGATATTGACTGACAGATAGAAAACAGAAACAAACAGATAAAAATAGACACGATTCTCTCTCTCTCTCTCTCTCTCTCTCTCTCTCTCTCTCTCTCTCTCTCTCTCTCTCTCTCTCTCTCTCTCTCTCTCTCTCTCTCTCTCTCTCTCTCTCTCTCTCTCTCTCTCTCTCTCTCTCTCTCTCTCTCTCTCTCTCTCTCTCTCTCTCTCTCTCTCTCTCTCTCTCTCACACACACACACACACACACACACACACACACACACACACACACACACACACACACACACAGAAAAAAGGGATAAAGAAAAGCATCGGAGTGGAAAGCAATAAAAGGAGATAAGAAAAAACATCCCTCGCCTCAATTTAAGGAGGAAAATGGTTATATGGGAGGAAATAACCACCATAGGAAGGAGGAAAAGATATGAATATTTCTTTTCCTTCCTCTCTGATTGATTACCAAGATGGATGCCTGACTGACTACTGCCTGGCTGCCTGACCTTTTTTTTTTTATTTTTTTTTATTTTAATGTTTTTTTTCTCTATCATTCTATTCTTTCTCCTTTTCAAGTTACAGCTACTCCTTCTCCTCCTCCTCCCTTTTTTTTTCTTCTTCTTCTTCTTCTTCTTCTTCTTCTTCTTCTTCTTCTTCTTCTTCTTCTTCTTCTTCTTCTTCTTCTCCTTCTCCCCTCCCTTTCTTCCGTCTTCTAATTCCCTTTATGGTTTGTATGGGTGAGTAACCGATTTATTTTATGTCCTCTCTCTCTCTCTCTCTCTCTCTCTCTCTCTCTCTCTCTCTCTCTCTCTCTCTCTCTCTCTCTCTCTCTGGTCGATCGCTTTCGTATGTTTCTCATGAAATGCAAGAGAGAGAGAGAGAGAGAGAGAGAGAGAGAGAGAGAGAGAGAGAGAGAGAGACTTGTTCTTATTAACATTTTTCTTCGGCAACATAAAAGAAAATGTAATGATAATAATAATGATGATAATAATAATAATAATAATAATAATAATAATAATAATAATAATAATAATAATAATGATAATTATAATGAAAATACCAGGATTCCTTGCACGTATGAAATATTAAACACCATTATTGTAGAGAAGAAAAAAAAATGAAAGAAAGGAAAAGAAAAGTGGACAACAAAGACGAGGAGAAAATAAATCGTACTAACACGCGAAGAGAATGTGAGAGAGAGAAGAAAGAAGAAGAAGAGAAGAAGAACGAGAGAGGAAAAGGGAAGAGTAAATAATGTGACTGTTTAAAAGGCACAAATTGCTATAATCTGAGAGAGAGAGAGAGAGAGAGAGAGAGAGAGAGAGAGAGAGAGAGAGAGAGAGAGAGAGAGAGAGAGAATGACCTAATAATAGCAGATGGAAAGGGCAGTTGGAGTGTCCAGTTTCTGCGTATGACAAGTAATTAATATCTAGTTCTCTTCCCTCCTCCTCCTCCTCCTCCTCCTCCTCCTCCTCCTCCTCCTCCTCCTCTTCCTCTTCCTCTTCCTCCTCCGTCTCCATTCACTTCTCTCCTCTTCCGTCGCCGCCTTCTCCTCCATCACCCTTCCCATCCATTCTACTCTCCCTCTTCTTCATCCTCCTCCTCTTGTCCTCCCTCGCGACCTCTTCCCGCCCTAATCTCCATTATCAGTCCTCCTCCTTCTCTTTCTTTCTCTTATTACCTATCTCCTTTTTTGCACTGCTTCCTCTCTCTTCCCTTCCTTTCTCAGCTGCGTCTCCTCTATTTCCTCCGTTCCATTTCTCCTTATCTCTTCTTTCTTTGTTTCTTCCTGCCTTTCCTTTCCTTCTTCATATGATTTTACCTTTAATCATTCTTCTTCCTTCGTATTTCTTGTTCAGTCGTGTTTTTTCCTACCCTTTCTTTCTTTTTCCATCTCTTTTTACCTTTAATCATTCCTCTTCTTTCTTATCTCGTATTCCTTTGTGTATCTTATTGTACTTCATTTCTTCCTTCGTCTCTTTGCCTCTACTCGCTTTCTCCTCCTCCTCCTCCTCCTCCTCCTCCTCCTCCTCCTTCTTGTACTGAAAGCAGCGTCCGAACATTCCTAGCGTGAGACGAACCGCTCCCTTCGCCGCAGAACCATCCCAATTGAAGGACTGAAAGGAACGTCCAGGCATGTTTGGAATCTAAGTCGACGCTATGAAGGACAAGACACTGAACGCCGCGGTACACTTGGAAAAAAAAGACTTGGAGATGGAGACAGAAAAGACCAGGCACGAATTTGTCTTGTGTTTGGATAAAATTTGGATGGATTGGATTGGTTTTGTTGATGTTTATTACGTATGTGTTGATGTGTTGATGTTGTTGTCGCTTTTTGTGTGTATATTGATGAAATGATTTGTATAATTCACTTACCAAAAAAAAAAAAAAAAAGAATGGAATGATTAATTTACTTTTGCATCTACTAAATGAGGTGTGTTTATCAACGAAAATACTTGTATATTTTTTTTTCACTTGTAACGGAAAAAAGAAGAAAAAAAAAATAATGGATTATATTTATGCATTGATTAAATGACGTGTATAGTGTGTGTATATTTGTCAAGTGACGTGTGTGATACATTTATTGTTAGGAAATGATATGTGAAAAAAACAAAAAAAAACATGATAATTATAGGAGAAAAATTGTTATTGAACAAGTGACGTAAAAAAAGAAAAAGAAAAAAAAAGAAAAATGTACCGAAATAAAAATGACTTGTCGCTGTGTAGAAACCCAATGACGTGTTTGATAGTGTGGATTTATGAAAAAAAAAAAAAGGATCGTATAGCTTTGATCATTCAACAGATTTGTACAGTACGTATCAATAAATGGAGAAAACGCTCGGGATTAGATGTTTTATTTGATACTGAGACAAATTTACTTGTGGAGATAAAACTATAGAAGCATACATAGATCGTGTGAACAGACAGGGAGAGAGAGAGAGAGAGAGAGAGAGAGAGAGAGAGAGAGAGAGAGAGAGAGAGAGAGAGATAGAGAGAGAGAGAGAGAGAGAGAGAAGTCGTGTAATAACTTAGTATTAAGACTCTTATAAGTAGAGTTCCTGAAATAGAGTAAATCCAAACACGGGTCGACTAACAGTGTATAATTAATGGAGTTAGTTCTCGGAAGGAGAAAAACAAAAGCAAAAACTATCGAAGGTCATGCTGTCTTTGTGCCATTGAAAAGGTCAACACTGCACTAAGGAAAGGTTGCCGGCTAATTATTATCGAAACAAAAAGATTTCTAGTATCTCTGGAAAAAAAAGATAAATGTTGTTTCTGTGTGTTTGCTGACTCGAGGATCAGTATAGATAAAAATAGAAGAAAATGCGAGGAACTTACTACGAGTGAGTAATTCTTGTGTTTTGAAAGAGAGTGACTTGTCTCTCCGATGTGTTTGTGATAAGTTTACCTTTTATGTAACTTTTCTAGCCAATAATTAGCAAACATCGTGGAGAGAACATGTCACTACTCCTTCAAAACAAGAATGAGTCACCCGTAATAAGAAAAATGGTGCTACTCTTGTCTTTCGTAATAATTTTGTCTGTTATACAACTTTTCTAACCACCAATCAGCAAAGACAAGAGTGACTTCTTTCGAGCGTTTCGAAATAAATGTCTTACCGATTTTTTTTTACTACACAATTTTCTCTCGTATTGGTAAATTCTTATATAAGAAAACAGATAAAAATAAATAGTTAAATAGAATAAAGAATGGTATGTATGATAGGCGACCGGTGCTGGACAAAATTATTACAAAGGCAGTGACAACGTTTGCTGTATGTCTTAAAAAAAAAAAAATGTATTGCGATTTATTGATATATTTATCTAGTATTTGTCGATTTCTATACAGAACTGCCGATATATAAAACAATAAAATGAAATTAAAATAGAATAAAGTAAAAACAAAAGAATTTATTAACGCAAATAAAATGTAAGTAAATGTTTAAATTTTGTGATTATTTGTCTACATAAAAAAATACAATTCTGGAAAAAAAACTTATTAATCTTGATTTATTTGTTCTTGAATCTTATTTGTTTATCTGTTTTTTATTTTCTATTGTTTATTTATGTATTTTTGTTAGCATTTTTTGAGGTTGGGAAAAGAAAAAATAGACTTTGCGTGTCGTAGATTTCAGTCGTGAAAACCTCATGTCTTCACTCTCCAATGAACTATGTAGGAGAGAGTCTGATGGAAAAGAACTTTATATATATATATATATATATATATATATATATATATATATATATATATATATATATATATATATATAGAGAGAGAGAGAGAGAGAGAGAGAGAGAGAGAGAGAGAGAGAGAGAACGTTGTTGCCTTCTAAACACTGGAGCAGCGAGCGTCAGTTACAAAGGATGAGCCGCATGAAAATTTACGTTTCTGTTATTATTAGGAAATCAAAGTAAAATTAATACAAATAGAAATAAAAGGTTCGTTCTTTTTCAGTATTACAAACAGGAATTGTGAAAAAATGGCGTACGAGTATTAAAGAGACAAAAAAAAAAATGTACAATCCCTTGCTGGTATAGCTCAAAATATGCTCTTTTTATAACACGGTGCAGATTTTTCAAACATTTTGATCTTTGTATTGAAGTCCCTACTGTTGATTGTTGGGCGCATTTTGTTTGTCTGATACTGAATCCGAGTAGTTCAGTTTTAAAAAGCGGAGAGAGAGAAACAGAGAGAGCGAGCGAGAGAGAGAGAGAAAGAGAGAGAGAGAGAGAGAGAGAGAGAGAGAGAGAGAGAGAGAGAGAGAGAATTTGTATCTCTTCCAAGTTTTCTTCTTAGTTAATGATATTTTTGCAATATTTACCGCCTGTCTAACATAACTTCTACAGTCACAAACGTTGGTTACTCTTCTTTGCTAATGCCGACTTCTTTCATCAGTTTTCGCCATTCCTTTGTAGCAATTCATGTATTATTTCGTCAACATCACGGCATTCTTTCACTTCCTTCAATATTTCCTGAAATTAATCTAACCGGAGAAAAATATTATCTTGCTTTTATTGACGTGAAATATTTATTGCACTTTTTGGAAATCTTTAATTTTCGGATTGGTACACATTTATCATTTCTATAAACTTATTCTAAGCATTTTATTTTATTTACATAAGATACTCGTGTATGACTTAAAATGTTTTCTATCTGTTTGATACATTTTCCGTTTTTTGCCACTTTTTCTTTGTCGTTTTCTTCCTAGCCCGCTTCATTTATACACTATTTCTCACCCTACATCTATTTTGTCTGCGTTTCTCCTCACCATGTCCGTGTCGAAGTCCTCTAACCACCTCTACACCGTATTTTTTTTTCCTTTTGGTCTTCACTTAACTCCTCCTGTCTCGTAACTAAATCCACCATACACTGAGACCTCGCTTCCGCTTTCTCAGATACCTTTTGTAACTACTTTACGTAATTATCTCTGCACCATTGCCACTCATCACTATCCCCTCTTAACGCTTACTTATTTTATACCTCACTACATTTTTTTTTCTCTTTGACAGTATTAAATTATCTCTTCATCTCTACATTCTTGACATTCTACATTATCTATGCACTAATCTTTTTCCCTTGTCACTCTGCATTGATCATTCATGACACGTAGCTAAATCCGCCAGTCTTATTTACACCTCACTTCTGCCTCTCCCCACACCTGCTTGCCCTACACTTCACTTCCTCAGCCTCCCAGTGTCTAGACTCAGACGGACCTCTCTACCTGGGTTTAATGCCGCGGAAACTACTGCAAGGGGACTGTTACTCCACCCGCATAGTGGTAACCGCCACACTGCACCGCTCGCCGCTCCTCTGCCAGTAATCCCTTCCGTAAAACAGATGTCTGACAGCGTGAAAGTCGTCTGTTAGAGTCATAGTGTTTGTTATGCTTCTCTTTACTCTACGTCGCTCTGTAGTTTACAATAATGGAAGTGATTATGTATGGGCTTGTAATGTTGTCTCTACTTCAAAGTGTACTTGTATTTCTTACAGCGCAGAGACAGTCTGTCAGAGTTATGGAGATTGTCATGCCTCTCTCTCAGTCTTCGTCGCTATATACGCTACAGTAATGGTTATAAAATTGATTATTTGTGGTTTTTAAAGTATATTTCTAATAACACCGCGGAAACAATATGCTGAGTTTATGTTTTTATTTTAGTCTTCGTTGCTCAGTAGTCTACAGTAATGATAATAGTGACTATGTATGGTCCTGTAATGACGTCTCTGATATGTGCAGTAATGCGGAGACCATTTCTTAGAGATATGAAATTAGCTTTACTCAAATAATAGCCTTCAAAACAGTGCAAAACCAACAAAAATAACCGATCTTATGCTATCGGCACGTCTTCGGCAATCTTCCTAACTGTGTAGAAACCACACGTTAGAGCCGCACAGCTTGTGTTGCACCTCTAGCCAGTCTTCCCACTGTCCAGAGTGTGACATGGGCGTGTATCACTACTCCAGTCCACTCCCAGGCCTCTAACACATTCCTATCGCATTCATTTATTGTAGTCACGCAACCACGCATGCATACACAGGCACACGCACACGCAGACGCACGCGCTCACTCACACGCGCGCACACATAGGCACACGCACACGCCCACATGCACAAGCACACGCACACAAGCACACACACACAAGCACCCTCTCTCTCTCTCTCTCTCTCTCTCTCTCTCTCTTTATTTGCATTACGAGATTATTAACTGTCACGTTTGATGCATACATGAACTTCCTTTTTATGGTCCTTTGAGCTCATCCGTATTATATGATGTTATTACTGCCCTTTTTTATATTTTGTTTACACTTTTTATTTTGGTCTAAGCCTCAAATGAAAATAGCGTTAGGAATTAGGTCTTTTTGAGCGTCGCTGTGTTTCTTCTTGATGTGGCGTGCAAAGAGACACTATCTTCAAGGTATCTCCTTCGCCGTTCTTGGAAGAAATAATTATCTTTGGTTCTCGCGAATTCACGTTGAGTTTTAGTAAAAATCCTCAATCAATTCTTTGTTTTCCTTTCACTATTCACTGTTGGCGCCAGTATCTTTAAATCACTCTAGAAATGCTCTGTAAAAGCGTTAAACTCCAGAAAAATGCTCATTCATTATTCTTCGCCTTAACATCCTTAAAATACTTCTTAAAAAAAATCATTCGCGCTCCTGGTCCTGAATCATCTTATTTACTTCCTGAAATCAACCTTTCAAAACCTTTCATCGTATTGTGTTGTCCTGGCGGTGCCGTGTCAGTGGAGGGTCAGTCCTTTTTCCTGCCAACTGATTATTTCCTTCTATCTCACCACTAGTAAGGAATATCACATCAGTTTCACGATTTCCTAACATCTTTTGTTCTTCACTGCTATCTACCTTTCACATGGGTATGGGTGTCCTTTACAGCTACTGACGCTCTTGGGTAAGACTGCATACTACGAATATCAAGTTTCTTTAATTTTAAATCACCACTCGCCTCTCAACCTCTTGCTCTTTCTACCCGATGTCCTCTTTGTTTTACTGATGTCTTCCAATGATTTTCTTAACCTTTTGACTGCTAATGATTTGACGTTCGCTACTTTGCATATAAAACCTTTGGTAATTATAATGAGAAAACTGTGGTAATAGACATTCGATAATATATGTAACCTTGGATGATTTTGATAAGGGAAAAATAAACGCGATGTGATAAAATGTTTATGGTACTGAGTCATTAATTTTGTCTATGTGGTCTTCCAGAATAAAGCTATCGACACAGTTTAAAATTACTCCATTACCTCTTTTATCGATGATGTCTTTCCAAAATACTTCTTGAACCTGCTTCAGATAATTTTGTGAAGCGTGTCAAGAATCTATGGCAGTCAGAGAGTTAAGATTACACTCAGCGAACCCCTAACGTCATTTGTATATGTTTAGTCTATATGTGTGATGCCTATATACTTCTCCAACCTCAGTGATCTGTCATCCTGTACGTCTCAAACTGCTCCATTCCGCTGAGCTGTTTTAACGTGTCTTTCTACTTACCGCTAAACAACCGCTGAATGTCTGGTTCACGCTTTTTCTTAGTTTAACCACCATGGTGTTCTAATAATTACCTCTAATAGTGCTTTGTAGTGTTTTCGTTGCCATCGCTATCTCCAGTACCGCTCATTATATTTAATTTGTTCTGTTTCGATAGTTAAGCCGCGGTGTAGCGTTAATAAAACCACTAACAGATTGTAATTATCTGTAATGCTCTCGTTGTATACGCTAAGTTTCCGTTTCCGTCGCTAACTTAAAGGCCGCTTAGTACATAATAGATTCTGCTTTACTTAATTTAGGTACCACGGTGTGCTAAAAGTACTTGTCTAACGTACTGTGTTGCTTCTAATTAACCGCTAATGCTACCCTTTTGTGCTAGGTTTCCGTCTCTCTATATAAATTAATTCTCCTCCGCTGTTGTTGTCTTGCGTCTCCAGCAGCTCTTTCCTTCCTGATGCTTTCTTGTTCTGTCTTTCTATGATTGTTCTATTGTTGTGCAAGTATCGTTCCCCTCTTTTACCACTAAGAGAGTCTTCCGCTACTTCGAAATGGTACTAAGTGCTCATTGCAACGGTTAATTGGTCCACTATGTTATAAAGAATTGTTTGGGTCATTTTGGGATGTGTATCTTCTCCGTTCATCATTTTCCAAGAGGTTCTTCTGCTACTTCATAGTGTCTTTAGTCGCTCATTGCAACGTCCAATTACATCATGGTGCCATGACTGATTGCCGCCGCAGTCAGTGTTTTATCATTTTTCGCCCGTTCTCTTGTGAGTCTCGGGAGTGTTGCGCCTTGTACGTTTTTTTTTTTTTTCCTTCCGTACATCAAATCTTCCGTTACTTTCATCTATGTGACGCCACCACAAGTCCATCTCTCCATCCCACCCCGTTCCTTCCTTTTCCTCACTCCGCTTATCCTTCCTCCTCCTCCTCCTCCTCCTCCTCCTCCAGCAACTCTTTCCCTTCCTCTTCCTCCCTTTTCCCTCACTTTGCTTACCCTTCAATCTTCGTCCTCTCCATTCCACACCTTTCCTACCTTTTCCTCACTCAGCTTATCCTTCCTTCTCCTCCTCTCCCAGCAACTCTTTCTCTTCATCTTCCTCCCTTTCCCTCACTTTTCCTACCCTTCAACCTTCGTCCTCTCCATCTCACTCTATCTCTCCCTTCCGTCCTCTCCCTTTTGTACATGATCCTGCAAGGGCTTAGCGGAATCTTAACGCTTCCCTGCCGCCCTTTAGTTTATAGCCGCTGTCCTAACACTGCTCCGTAACATTTTTAACCTACTTTCCGTCACACCAGCGTCCTCCTTCACCGTAACCATCATTGGCCTACTGTAACTCTAATATATTTCAGAGGTTTTATTTTTTCCTTAATTTTTTTCTGATTTTACCTTGGAATTCTTCTGCTATGTAATTGTAATTAGTGTCAACCACTCTCGCTCTCTTTCTCTCAGTGTTTCTCTTTCCTTTAGATTTAACTCACTCGGGTTCCTCTCACTCGCTCTCACTCTGCGCTGCCACCTTGTAACCTCTTTGTACCCCGCGGTGTTATAACTTGTTCACGTAGCTCTTCACCTTCCGCAAAGACCTTGTAACCCTTTTCTAACCCGCTCCCGTATTCCCCAAGACGTTTTTACTATTTTTTACGCCAATGTAACTTTGCTTTACGACGGTGTAACGTATTCCCCATCGCTTTAACAGATACATAACGCTCTAAAATTGTTCTCCCCCGCCAGTCTTGTCACTTTGTCTCCTTCACCATTTTCCTTTTTATCCCATTCCTGTCCCTTTCTACCTTTGCTTTTACGAGGTTGTAAAGTATTCCCGTCGTTTTAATAGATAGTAAGGCTCAAGTTCTCTATACCGTCAGTCTTCCCAGGTTTTTAGCTTTTTTACTCTTGTCTAACCTGTGCTGAGGCTAAATTTACTCTGCCCTACCAATTCTGTATTATCCTTATCAGTTTTTCCCCTTCCAAAGCATTTTTTTTTTACTGTTCTAACAAGTTTCATATTCACAACGGTCCTCTACTCCTTTCTTGCCCTACCTAACCTGCCTAACCTAAGCTGAATGATGCTAAACTTCCTCTCTCCTAACAATTCTATCATGTCCTTCTCCCTTTCTTCTTATTTCTTAGCAGTTTTGACAGTAACAAATTTCTTATCAATTTTTTGCGATGCTCCCTTACCGTAACTATATGTCTCTATCCCTAATTGTACTTTCCTAACTAGCTCTGATAGTTATAACTCTTTTACACTCTTCACTACCTTACAGCCATTCCATACTCATTTATGTCACCCTAACTGTTTGTTGTTACATCGACACTTCTCTTTCCTTGGTTCATCGCTACTCCGTTCGCCGTTACGCCCACTTCCTCGTAATTTTGAACGCTATCAGAACCTTATCCGCGCAAGGTTCATCATCATTCTCTCTCTCTCTCTCTCTCTCTCTCTCTCTCTCTCTCTCTCTCTCTCTCTCTCTCCTATTTTTCCCTACCATTTCTTCCTCTCTCTGTTCTTCCTCCCTCTCCCTTCCACTTCGTAGCTTAACTGTCTCTCCTTCTTTCCTTCCCTTCCTGCCTTTTTTTTACGTCCTCCACTCCCTTCTTCCTATGTTTTCTTATTTTCTTACATATTGTCATTTCTTCCTTTCTTCCTTGCTGCCTCCTTCCTCCTTTTCCTTTCCTAATCTTTTTAATGGAATTTCTTCTCTTGTGTTGTATTCCTACCCCACTTCCTTCCCTCCTTCCTTTCTTCCTTCCTTCGTTTAGTCTTCCTCCGTCAATTTTTTATCCGTGGTGGCGCTGCCCCTCTTTCCTTCCTTCTCGTTCTTGTACAGACGGAGGAAGGGAGGGCAAAGAGGAGGCGAGAGAGGGCGGGAAGGGAGTGAGGGTGAGATGGAGGGAAGGGAGGGAGGAAAGGAGCACTAAAAGAGGGTTTGTGAGGGAGGAAAGAGACAACGGCGTGTCCAAAGAGATAGTTTACCGTCTTCTGCTTCTGGGAGGGATTTTTCTCCTCTCACTCTCCCCCACAAACTCTCCAAGAACTTCTCTCTCACTCATCCCTCCTGCCCCCTAGAACCTTTCACAAAAATCTCCGTCTCTCGCTAAACGCACAACTTCCTTGCGCTCCAAGACTAACATCCGTAGAACCTCATTTTCCGAGAACATTTCCCTACTAACTAGAACCTTTGACCATTTTCCTTGACAATAGAACATTACCCGACTCTAGAACTTAACTCTTTTGTCACCTGCAGGACCTCAAATTTTCAGAACCTCCTCTACATCACCAGAATCTCTCACTTTTTTCTTCAACTACAGAACCTCGCCTAATTCTAGAACCTTCTCTCTCACACCCGCAGAACTCCTCCCTCTTGAGAACCTGTCACCATCAGATCCTCCACCCTCTCCAGGATCTCTCCTGACCTCAAGAACCTCGCCTTGACCTTACACAATTGACCGGTCGTTATTTTTCACCGTGACACCTTCTTGTCCTCCCCGTCCTCTTCATCTCACTATTTTTATATATATGTCTCTATTTCTCTGTATTTTCTTCTTTATCAACCTATTCTTTATATTCCTCTGGCTTTTACACTTCCCTATTATCCTTTTTCTCACACTGGTTCACTTTATACGTTTGTAATCTTATTTCTTGATAACTTTCTTTCTAAACGTGACACATTACTCATTTCATACACTTGACCCTCTTTAGCACTTACATTATAAAGTTTCAGACTCCTTGTAATATGCAAACCCAAATATTTATACTCTTCATGTAATATTTTTGTCGCTCATTCGATTCTATATACATGCATCCTTCTTATGAATATCTAATAGAGCTTCCACTCCTTTAAATCTATATATTTTCCCTGAGTATTTTAGCTTTTTAGTTACAAGTTTTTTTTTTTCTAACCTATCCTGCCAGGCTGTCCAAGGGAAGAGAGAGAGAGAGAGACGGGGAAAGAAAAAGGCTGGAAGAATAACATGATAAAGGAGATACACTAAGAATGATGAAGGAACTTGGGATGAGAAAACCTGTGAGTGTTGTCTGAGGAGGAAGAGAAGATGGTGGTAGTGGAGGAGGAGGATGGGGGGAGAAACAAGACGAAACAGAAGAAAGTTGGAGAAGAGAAGAGAGAACAGAAGATAAGAGACGACAAGGAGGAAGGGATAAAACGAGGCAATGGGAAGGAGAAAACGGATAAAAGGGGATACAAGAAATAGAGAAGAAAGAAAGAAAGGAAACACGAAACACCGACAAATAGAAACAAAAAATAAATAAAATGAATAGATGAATAAACACAGAAAACATAGATAAATGACGCAATAGGAAAGATAATGCAAACGGAAATAAAAATAAGACTGAAAAATGTAAAGCCGAAAATAAGTAAAATAAAAAAAAAGATGATTTTCACTCACAATGATAAGAGGAAGAGACGGAAGGCAAAACAAAATAACAGCAGACTTAGATATTAACCGCACTCGCTTGGCAAAATGAATAAATAAGTACAGCGAAATGAAATATACACAAACCCACTATAGAGAGAATTGCTGGAATATTAAAACGAACTTAAACAAAAGGTCCATCACATGACATGATAAAAAAAAAACCCAATAAAATAAATAAATATAAATGCATACATAAAACATGACATCAATTCGTGGCAGTAAAAATATATACATATAAAAAATCCACATACCACGTGACGTCATTAATGATAAAGATAATAATTTCACCGTACCTTTTTTTGTTCTTTTTTTTATCATATTATCCTTCTCACCAATCGTCTTATTCTTTCGTTTCCTTTATTTCTCTCTCTATCTCTGTTCCCCTTCTTCGTTTCTTTCTCTCACTTTTGCAGGGATGACGAATGGAGGAAGAGCGAGAGAGGGGAAGATTGTTTTAGGGTGCAAGGCAAGGAAAGAGGAATACGTGCACACAGACAGGCGGACAGATAAGTAGATAAAGAAAAAAGAAAGACACACATAGACAGGAAGGAGACGGAAGCTGTTCAGACTTTGCTGGTAATTTCAACAGTTTTTTAGCTTTCCTTATGGGCGGCGTCTGCTGCTGCTGCTGTTGTGGTTGTTGTTATTGTTGTTGTTTGTGGTGTTGTTAAAGGTTTTTGTGTAGCTTGAACACACACACACACACACACACACACACACACACACACACACACACACACACACAGACAGAGAAAATTGCTTAGTTTTTCTGAATGTGTGTGCGTGTTTAAGTTTAGTTCCGTGTGTGTGTGTGTGTGTGTGGAACGTTAAAAATCTTGCACGTACAAAGGTGATGTGTGAGAGAGAGAGAGAGAGAGAGAGAGAGAGAGAGAGAGAGAGATAAACATGTGTGATTGTAAGTGCGCGCGCGAGTAAGCGAGTCAACGAGTGAGCGAGAAAGGCGTGTATCGGTGTGTCTGTGTGAGCGGCGGGCGGACAGCGGGGCGACACAGACTCCTCGGGACAACCTACCACCACAACGCGTGGAGCAACACTGAGGTGCCACGAGTGTGTGTCCCGCCAAGTCTATGCCACCCCACGCTCTTCTCCCCTCCCATTCTCCTCCGCCTCTCCTGCCCTTCATGCCTTCCTTCCTCCCCTCCGAACTTGCCTCGCCTGCCCGCTCTCTCTCTCTCTCTCTCTCTCTCTCTCTCTCTCTCTCTCTCTCTCTCTCTCTCAATATCTTGTTTCAATCAGTCCGTCAGTTTTCGTGATCTGCCTTTCTCCTCCTTCTTTTCCTTCTCACCCACATTCTCTTCCTCTTCCTCCTCCTCTTCCTCCTCCTCCTCCTCCTCCTCCTCCTCCTCCTCCTCCTCCTTCCTTCTCCTTCTCCTTCTCCTTCTCCTTCTCCTTCTCCTTCTCCTTCTCCTCCTCCTCCTCCTCCTCCTCCTCCTCCTCCTCCTCCTCCTCCTTCTCTTCCTCCTCCTCGTCGTTCTCTTCCTCCTCCTCCTCCTCCTCCTCCTCCTCCTCTTCATCATCATCATCATCATCACCGTCATCATCATCATTTTCATTATGATATTCCGTTATCGCCCGTTCTTCTTTTTTTTTTTTTTTTGTTCCCGTTCTTCTCCTCCTCCTCCTCCTCCTGCCCTTCTTCCATCTTCCTTCCCTCGCAGTTCTCCTCCTTCCCACGCCCTTCAGTAATGGTAAATAATGCAAATAGAGGAATGCATGAGGAATCCTTGTCCTGAGCCGGATTATGCGCTGGTCCACTCATGCATGTCTACTTTTACGCCTCACTTTGTCTTGTGCTAAATGGAGTAGCATCAGGTACCAGAATCTGAGGGACTAATGCTACCAGAATCTCAGAAAATGTGTATTCAGTCTTTCATCACTCAGGTATAAGAAATAAATGGAATATACACCCCGTACCTGTAAATGGTATCCGTTCATACTTTATCTTCCCTACTACCTTAAGTGACTAAAGTAAGGCATGAGTCCTAAACAAAATTTATTGATATATATATATATATATATATATATATATATATATATATATATATATATATATATATATATATATATATATAGTGAAAATAGAAGGATCACATACCTACAAATAGAGGACGTTTGTTAAAGATGGATCCAACCCGATTTGCATTGGCTATATTTCTGCAACCACAAACGAACCATGAATATGACTCACCATTTGGAAAGGCTGGTAGGAAGGTTTCAAATAACACCTTCCGTCCATGGTTAGTGTGTGTTTTCAGATATATGTATAGGGATTTCAAATAGTTTCCTTTTTTTCTGGTACAATTTGTAGTTTTTAATCACCAGTGTCAATGATTGCTACTGCTATTACGTACTTTCACAACTTATTATATATATATATATATATATATATATATATATATATATATATATATATATATATATATATATATATATATATATATATATATATATATATATATATATATAAAGAGAGAGGAGAGAGAGAGAGACACGCATGCCTCCGAAACTGTGCTTCTCTGCTTCCACCTTCCGTGTTCAAACTCTTTCTATCAACATGTACCTTTTCATCTTGCTGGAAATTTGCCTGCATTCAGCCTGTTCCTAAAGAGGTGACCGCTGTAATCCCTCAACTACTTTTCTACTATTTTAATCTCCTGCTTTTCTTTTTTTTTCTTTTTTTTCAATCTATCCTGAGTAGGAAGATTGTTAAACGTCTCTCATTTCGCAGCTTTCTATCTGATCCCCAGTATGGCTTCCGTCAAGTCCACTCTACAGGTGATCTTGTTTTCTTTACTAAATTTGGTCATACTCTCTCAGAGATTTTGTTGATTTTGTTGTCTTAGACATATGAAAAGCTGTTCATAATCTTATGCAAAACTTTGATAACCAATCTATCCTCCCACAGTTTCTATCCTTTCTGGAACTCCTCAAATTTTTTTTATGACTGTTCTGTTGTAACTGTGCTAAACGGTAACTGTTCTTCATAGTCTGTTAACCGTAGTATTCTTTTTCTCTTTTTCATTAATTATCTAAATCATTTATTTTTATATCCTCTTCAATCTTACGCTGATGATACCACCCTGCACTTTTACACGCCATTTCATAGTCGTTCAAACACTTCAGGAATTGAAAGAGCTCACTTGGAAGCCGCTGAATACCTGACTTCCGATCCTTATAAGAATCTCTAATTGGCACAGTCACACTAAACTTTTATGTCTTAAAAAAAACTAAATTCCTCCATCTATCAACTCGACACAACCTTCTAGACAACTAACCCTTCTTCTTCATTAACATTCAGTTGGTCCCATCTTCTAAACTTGCTTCTTACTGTATCTATACAAATGTATTTCTGCTACTCTCATGATAGTACTGAATGATGGTTTCTCGCGACCAAAATAGGATACCTCTCTCTCTCTCTCTCTCTCTCTCTCTCTCTCTCTCTCTCTCTCTCTCTCTCTCTCTCTCTCTCTCTCTCTCTCTCTCACACACACACACACACACACACACACACACACACACGTTGCCTCACCTGCTTCAGTCTTTATTTGCCCTCACCTTGACTTTCACCATTGTATTTGCTTTGCCTGCAGCGTAATGCATTTATGTCTCCGCCAAGTAGTATCTCAGACGTTTATATTTTGGTTCCCCTCGACGCCGGATCAAAGTGTGTTGTCATCTGCTTTAGAAATGGGGCATTACTTTTACCGATATGCATTCTGAACCCCTTTACACGACATCATTACTATAGCCATGCATTTGGGTCCTGCTTATATGGTATTCTTTTTTTATTGTATGCATTCCCTTTCCTTTTTATGCGAAACTCTCTATCGATGTGCCTCCTGCTCCCTTCTACCCAGGACGCTTATTGATATGTTTCGATTCCGCTCTTTGTATCAATAAATATTTTTGTCCCTTTCATACGCTATTTTTTTTATTTTTTCATTGTTGTTCCTTCTAGTTTATCTTATTTGCCATCCTTCATATCGGTATACAATGCGATCCACTGAACCCCTTCACGTGGGAAGCTTTTGTTGCGTCACTCATAATAATATAGTTGTACGATACACAAGGACTGTAGAATTTTAGTACATTAAATAACATGCCTTACCTTATACTTTGATGGCTACAATCGTGTAAAGGTCACGTTTAAAGGTAACACGTTCTGTATGTAAGCTTTTACACTTAGAAACGTCAGACTCGCATTTTTCTCTTCAATAAATGGGTCACTGCTGTTTGTGGAGGGATCGGTAGGTGTTTGTCCTTCCAGCCAGCACCACATGACCTTGTTCAGAGCCACTACTTAATATCAGCTTTCTTCAATGATATCGGTAAAAATCATAAACCTAGTGTTTCAATTCATATATACGTTGATGCTTTCCGAGCTATTGATTATTTGATGCTATGATATAATCGGTGGTGTTCTGTCCTGCCAACCAGCACCGCATGGCCTCCTTGTTCTGCGCCACAACTCAATTTCAGCTTTCTTCAATAATTCTCAATAAAAATCATGAACCTAATATTTCAATTCTTGTATACGTTGTTCCATTCCGAACTATTTGATTACTCTACCCTATAGTACAATCCATAGTGTATAGATAAATAAAGCTTATGTATTTGTGTCTATATGTATACCTTTGTGATATCGTAGAGTGAAAATGATAACCCTAGTATTTCAATTCATGTATACGTTATTGTATTCCGAGCTATTGCTTACTCTACCCTATAATATAATCAATAGCGTATAGATGGAACTGATGTATTTGTCTGTATGTATACTTTTGTGCAGGCGTGGGTAATCAGAGACAAATCCTGATACAGACAGAGAGCGAAGAGGGAGGACAAGACGGCCAACCAACGGACGAGAGTGACAAAGGAAGACATTGTCGTGTGATGCGAACAAATGACGCTTAAGATATTGACAGAGAACCGATGTGATTTTTTTTACCCCTATCTTAGACGTGTTTACATATATCTTCGCTGTGTGTGTGTGTGTGTGTGTGTGTGTGTGTGTGTGTGTGTGTGTGTGTGTGTGTGTGTGTGTGTGTGTGTGAATAGATGTAATAATCATTCATATAAATAATTTCTTGTCTGGTCAAATTTCTTATTTCATTTTTATTTATTGGCGAAGCAGTGACTCGATTTTAACTTTCTTCTCTCTTTTAACTTTTATTTTCTTCGGTTTCCTCTGTTTCTTATTCTTCTACTTCGTTTTATTGTATTTAACTTTCTTTTCATTCTTCTCTCAGCGTTCCCTGTTTTCCTTTTCTTTCTTTTCTTCCAGTGTGTCTCCCTTCACACTTACGTTTTGGGTCAGAACCCGGGCAACACTCACTGATCACTCATGCTACACTCTTAACCAGTAATGAACGGGACATTCAATTTTGATTTTTTGCAATTGAATAGAGTTTGCTCATAACTACTTCATTGAATTATAAAACTACTTACTACTACTACCACTGCTACTGTTACTGCTGCTGCTGCTGCTGCTGCTGCTGCTGCTTAACAGTATTATTATTATTATTATTATTATTATTATGCAACAGCAGCAGCAGCAGCAGATGATGATGATGATATTAAGAACAGCGATAATAATAATGATAATGATAGTAATAATGATGATAGTAATAGTAATGATAATAATAATAACACTGAAAATAATAATGGCAGTAGTAACAGTAGTAGTAGTAGCACTAGTAGTAGTAGTACTAGTTATTGTAGCAACAGCAGCAGCAGCAGCAACAGCAGCAGCAGGAGCAGCAGTACTAGTAGTAGTAGCAGTAGTGGTAGTAATAGAAGTAATAATGATATTGATGATATCAGCAACAATGATAATAATAATAAAAATTATAATTATAGTAATAATAATGATAATAATAATAATAATAATGATGATGATGATAATAATAATGATGATAATAGTAATAATAATGATAATAATAATAATGATAATAACAATAATGATAACTATAACGATGATAATAATTACAATAATGATTATGATAATAATAATAATAATAATAATAATAATAATAATAATAATGATAATAGTAATAATAATGAAATATATAACATTAGTAGAACTGTTGTTTGAGATTTTTTAAGTACTGTAGTATCTGAAGATTTTTACCTTTATGAAGCCACATTATTGTACTGAATAACATCACATCACAGTACTTAACTTAGTAAATATCACATTACATATATTGCGTAAAGAATTACATTGAAATGTAGTTCACGTAGGGAAGCCACAATACGCTTGATTTCTGGTCTCTCTAAATTACTTATTGCGGCAGAGCAAACTTGGCATTGTTCATGCCTCAAAAACTCAATTTCTCCATCTATTAACTTGACACAACCTTCAAGCCAATTATCCCATTTTCTTCAATGATACTCTACTGTCTTACTTTCTAAACTGAACATGCTCAATCTGTCCTTTATATATAATATAATACAAACTTGAAATTTCACATTTTAATCTATCTAAAAACAGCTTCTGTGAATTTACACTTTCTGGGTCGTCTGATCCCCGAGCTGCAAACTCTATACTGAGGCTTTATCCGTCTGTGTATGGAGTATTCTTCATATGTATGAGATGGCTTCACTTGTACCATTAAATTATACAGGATGGAATAAAGAACTTTTTGTCTCATCTCCTTTTCTTTAACTGACTATCTTGAGCCTCTTTCTCATCGCCGTAATGTTGCATCTTTTGTTATCTTCTACCACTATTTTCACGCCAAGTGCTCTTCTGATCTTGCTAACTACATTCCTTCTTTTCTTTCGCGCGTTCGAGGCACAAGACTTTCTTTTATTCCACACCTCTATTTCGTTTACGTCTTTAATGCAATCAGTCACTTATTCCTTCTCTGATAAACTATGGAACTCCCTGCTTGCTTCTGTATTTTTTCATCTCTATAATATGAACTCTTTCAAGATAGAGGTTTCAGCACACTTCATATATCATTCTATCTGACATCTCTTTAGTAACTGGTATTAAGTGGTCCTTTTATTCTTCAAATTTGCTTTGTTTCCAAATACATTATAGAACATTGTATTACAGTCCGCTACAATAACACATTTCCTTTATATATATTTAATTACATTACATATTAAAACTTTCGCTTAAATTACTTTACATTACATTACTTTATCTCGTTCATAGCGTTAATGAAAATATTTTAAATCCATTACCAAACTGAGCTTTCCGTCTAACATCATGAGCAAAACGCAATCATTCAAGAAACAGAGAGCCATTGAATGCTGTGTGTGAAATATAACCTGGAAAGCACTTGTCTCCCTCCTGACATAGCAATATTCCCACCGTCAAGCAAATCTTTCAATACATAGTGGAACAAAAAGTTCGCTCGTATACTGTTCTTTTAGGGGAGATTTTAAATTTGCCTTCATATTTTCCATATTCGCAAAAACGCGTGGATTTTGTGTGTGCACATAAGTTGCGGTTTAATGTACACACTTGACTGGATTATTATATACTGATCTTGTTATGTATACGTGGAGTCAGTGATGAAGCAACACACCCTACTTACTCTGTGTTCATTTATTTTTCCTCTGTAAATCATTTGATGTACTGGAACTATCAATTGTCAAGTTTGTGAAATTATCGGGTTTTTTACGCAGCTTGTTTTATTTCATTTTTTTTTTTAGTTTCTTAGGTTTTCTTAGATATTTAGGTTCTGTTATATCATCTGACCTTTTCAAGTTTTCGGGTTTATTTTAAGTAGAGTAAAAGCTTTTGTTATGTCGTCAGTTCTTTTTGGGTTATCAGGTAAAGCTAGATTACCATGCCTTGTTAGATAATCTTTTTATTCTTTTATTGCCAGCTATTATTAGATTACCAACAAATAGATCTTGGGGTTAACAGTAAATACAACACAGTGGGAAAGAATGCAGGGTTTCGTGACTTCTGACTGTCATTGCAGACGTAAACGTAACACATGATCCTAACCACATAGTGAATGACGTATGTTTGTTTCTACGGTTGATGTGTGTATGAATTTATATTGTATCAGTCCAGTTGTATTTTATGAACAGGTGCAAATGATTACGTGTGTGTGTGTGTGTGTGTGTGTGTGTGTGTGTGTGTGTGTGTGTGTGTGTGTGTATACGTGTGTGTATGCCTGCGTGCGTGCGTGCGTGCGTGCGTGCGTGCGTGCGTAG
>NC_059283.1:14267419-14269919 GCF_017591435.1 Portunus trituberculatus
TGACTATGAATGAGACTCTGTTGATCGATTCATATTTACTACTGTTATATTTATATCTGTCTATATGGTTGTTTTGGTTGACTCAGTGGTCTGTCTGTCTGTCTCTCTGGTTTATATGTGCATCAGTCTGTTTACGTATCTGTATAACTGGCCGTCTTTTCCTCCCTATCTGCGTGTGTTTACTTGGTTGCCTGCCTACATGTTTATCTGTATATCTTTCTCTTTGTCTCTATATCTGTCTACATCTATATGTGTTTTATCTCTCTCTCTCTCTCTCTCTCTCTCTCTCTCTCTCTCTCTCTCTCTCTCGTCCTCCGTCCCTCCTTCCTTCCTTCCTTCCTTCCTTCCTTCCTTCCTTCCTTCCTTCCTTCTTTCCTTCCCTCTTCCACCCCTCCCTCCAGTTCACGAAGCTCATGTAGTCTAGCTCACTGGGAGAAGGAAGCCACGAGTCGGCACTACCATTCCCACCCTCAGCAGGATCTTAGCAGCTCTAAGTTCGCGATGGTTAAACTTGGACCTGAGCGCCACATTTTTCTCGGCCTCCCATTTCGGCGGTGGAGGAAACACGAAAGGGCTTAGGTAGTGGAGGTGAGGAGGGAGGAAAGAAAGGGGAGGTTGAGGTCAGAATGGGTGTTGGGATTTAAGTTTCAGTGATGGGAGGGATGCTGGAGGGTAAATTACGATGACAGGATACACAGAGAGAGAGAGAGAGAGAGAGAGAGAGAGAGAGAGAGAGAGAGAGAGAGAGAGAGACTGTCTAGAGGGAAAACTGAAGTAGGACACACACACACACACACACACACACACACACACACACACACACACACACACACACACACACACACACACACACACACACACACACACACACACACACACACACACACACACACACACACACACACACACACACACACACACACACACACACACACACACACACACACACACACACACACACACACACACACACACACCTGTGATTCGGACAGTTAAATTTACCATTCAGTAGACACGCGTCCTCTCTCTCTCTCTCGCTCTCTCTCTCTCTCTCTCTCTCTCTCTCTCTCTCTCTCTCTCTCTCTCTCTCTCTCTCTCTCTCTCTCTCTCTCTCTCTCTCTCTCTCTCTCTCTCTAGCTAGATTTATAAAGCTAATAATAGGAATAGTAATAAAACTCACCTCTCATACCTCCATCATTGCTGAAGAATTCAAGTCTGTGTAAGTAGATTAAATGTGGCGAGCGGCTCCGTAGAATTAATGAAATTTGTCACTTACAGTAGATTTTTCCACCCGAGAGTCTTGGAGTGTTAGAAAAAGTTTGGGTCCACAAACATCCGAAGCCCTCAAAACCTAATTAATTATTCTTTAGTCCATGTTTCATATATTTTTTTTATACTGTTTGCGAATAGGCAGACAGACAGACAGACAGACAGACAGACAGACATGTAATACTGATTACTCGTGAACTTCGATTCAGTGACTAATGATAATGTTAGTAATGAACAGTAATAGCGAGTCCATACCGATCACGAAAATAACATATGCATCACAAAAATATACAAAACATCTACTGGTAATAATCGACACGAAGTTCCAGCAAAGCAGGAATAAGAATGCAAGACACTTCTGCTGATTTAAGAGCAAGGTAACATCAGCAGTCTTTCATCCACAATAGTTGAATATATATATATATATATATATATATATATATATATATATATATATATATATATATATATATATATGTATGTATGTGTGTGTGTGTGTGTGTGTGTGTGTGTGTGTGTGTGTGTGTGTGTGTGTGTGTGTGTGTGTGTGTGTGTGTGTGTGTGTGTGTGTGTGTGTGTGTGTGTGTGTGTACTGTGTAATCTTGTCTGTTACCTTCCGTCCGGAGACTCTTGCTTGTCGTGTGATTACTTATTTGAAATGTTGATTTTTTCGAAATTTCTTGCTGTCTTTTACAATATTTCTGGGTTTATACGATCCGCCGTGGTACAGTGGAACCATGCGTGCTTTGGGGTCCGAGGGGTCTCCAAGCGCGCGGGTTCGAATCCTGTCCACGGTCCGAGTGTAGGTTGGGCTTCCTCATTCGGGCCAACGGTTTCCTAGCGGATGGGCTTTGAGATAGGAGGTACCAGAAAAAGTATCTCCTTTAGCCCAGAAATTCCCGTGAAAAGCCCACATGATATATAAAAAAAAGACGAATATCAAAAGATGCGAAATTGATTTGTAGATAGTGACCATTGAATGGGATGTTTTTATTCTTTATTACTTTTTTTTCATGTTTTGATAAACTTGATCAATTTCCTAAACTTACGAAAAAGGAACAAAAATTCAGCATCAGAACTGCAACTACATAAGCCGCTTATGTTTTTTTTACATAATGAAGTGCATTAACTTATAAAAAAAAACATGCAAAAGTCACTAAATGTATACGTACAAAGGTAACTTGGAAATGGATACATATAGTAAAAACTAATTCATAAATGTCTACATACT
>NC_059283.1:14279919-14289919 GCF_017591435.1 Portunus trituberculatus
CTCCTCCTCTCTCCTCTTTTTTCCCTTCTCTCTTCTCCTTACTGTGTTCTCCCCTCTCCTTTCCTTCATGTATCTCTCCTCTTTCCTTCTTTTATCCGTGTTTCCCTTTCCAGTTTCTTTCCTTATTCTCCTGTTTTCTTATTACTTTTATTATTACTACTTTATCATTCACTTCCCTCCTTTCCTTCTCTTTCAATGTGTATCCTCTGTTCTCTCGCTTTTCTCTTTTTTTTCTTTATTATTTTTTTTTTGCATCTTTTTCGTCCTCCCTTTTTTTTCTTGTTTTTTCAGATTATTTTCCTTTTTTTCACTTTATCTTCTTTTTTTTGCTTTTTAAATTTTTTTTCTAGAGCAACTTTCTATTTCTGTTCTTCTTTTCTTTAGTATTTAGTTTCCATATTCTTCCTTCCTTCAATGTTTCCTCCTCCAATTCCTCTCTCTCTCTCTCTCTCTCTCTCTCTCTCTCTCTCTCTCTCTCTCTCTCTCTCTCTCTCTCTCTCTCTCTCTCTCTCTCTCTCTCTCTCTCTCTCTCTCTTCTTGTCTTTCCTTTCTTCTCCCTTTTGATATCTTCCTCCACCTCCTCTTATTTTTTCCATCTGTTTTCTCAATTTCCTCCTCCTCCTCCTCCTCCTCCTCCTCCTCTTCTTCTTCTTCTTCTTCTTCTTCTTCTTCTTCTTCTCCCTCCTTCTCCTCCTCCTTTTCCTCCTCCTACTCCTCCTCCTCCTCCTCCTCCGTCTTTTTTTTTAGTCCCTTTCCATTGCTCTTCCTTTCGTTCTCCTCCTCCTCCTCCTCCTCCTCCTCCTCCTCCTCCTCCTCCTCCTCATGGCTTGGTTGTCTGAAGTCGAGTAACTTTCATTAATTAGTCAACTTTTTGCTTCCCACACTCCTTGCTAATTCCCAAATAATTAGATTTACCATTGACGTCCTTCGTTTTGATGAGAATGCTAGTGTTTGTCTTGAATCCTCCTCCTCCTCCTCCTCCTCCTCCTCCTCCTCCTCGAACTTGTCTGCACTTTATCTGCTCCCTTCATATCTCTCTCTCTCTCTCTCTCTCTCTCTCTCTCTCTCTCTCTCTCTCTCTCTCTCTCTCTCTCTCTCTCTCTCTCTCTCTCTCTCTCTCCTCTCTGTCTATCTATTTTCTTCATTTTTTCACCTTCCTTTCTCCTCCTCCTCCTCCTCCTCCTCCTCAACCCCCAACACCCTTCCGTCTCGTTCTTCTCCCTCTCCCTTTCCCCCTCCCTCTCTCTCTCACACTCGAACGCTTTCTGGGTAACCAATATTTGTGATCGTGTTGGAACCGTAAGTAAGTAGGTTAGTCTCTCCCTCCCTCCACATCCCTCCCTCCCTGCCCTCCTCCCTCCCTCCCTCCCTCCTTCCCTCTTCTCTCCTTCATCAGTACAGTCTTCTCCCTCTTCCCTCCTCCCCCTCTTCCCTTCTTCCTTAGCGTTCAGAGGGAAGAGGGCAGGGGAGGAGGAAGGAGGAAAAAAACAAAAGAAAGGATGTTGCTCTCACAGTTTTAGTTAAATTGAAGAGAATAGTGTGTGTGTGTGTGTGTGTGTGTGTGTGTGTGTGTGTGTGTGTGTGTGTGTGTGTGTATCGGATGTCGAATTTCAGACATCCGCGGATGCGGATGTATATGCGATGTCATTTTGCGGATGCAAATGCGGATGCGGATGTCAGTCTCTACTAAAATGCGGATGCAAATGCGGATGCGGATATCAAAATATGACATCCTCGCGGATGCGGATGCGGATGCGGATGTTTTTTACGTCAAACGTTCTCACCAAGAGGAGCACCCTCCCCTCCCGAAAAAAAGCCTGTTTCGGGAATACGGTATAAGACTGCAATGTACGACATTACTCATCCACACGAAACACATTACAATCTCTCTCTCTCTCTCTCTCTCTCTCTCTCTCTCTCTCTCTCTCTCTCTCCAGCAGTAAGGCATCGGGGTGAGAGTGACAAGCAAGGGTGATAAGCCTCCTCTCTATCTCCCTCTTCATCCTCCTCACACACACACAAACACACACACACACACACAGTGACTCACTCATCTGTGTTACTAAGTATCTAACATTCCACCATTCACAGTTTGCAGTTTATTTACTATGTTTGTACTTCATAGTCACTAAGTAAAATTCGCCCCCTCCTCCTGACCTTCCCCTAAATTCTAGACACATTACGTTGTGTAAGTTTGAAAGGAAATGAATCCGTGATATTATTTGCTTTAGTTTTACTAGATAATTAATTCATTAGACGCACATCACTAAATTTACTACACATTTCTAACCTCTGTCTGAACTCTAAGTCTGTAAGCAGCAGGCAGTACTCTGCTGGTCTGTATCTGTAACTGCGTGTCTATACTCTATATTACGAGTATATTACTCTATAATATATAGGTTGTGCAATACACAACACACATCCGCATCCACACATCCTCTGTTGAATGCGGATGCGGATGCGGATGCGGATGTATATTACATCACAAATGCGGATGCGGATGCGGATGCGGATGTTCAGTTTATCACAACTGCGGATGCGGATGCGGATGCGGATGTGAAAGAATATGCGGATGTTCCGCGGATGCGAATGCGGATGCGGATATCCGATACATCTCTAGTGTGTGTGTGTGTGTGTGTGTGTGTGTGTGTGTGTGTGTGTGTGTGTGTGTTGAGCTAATTAGTACTTGCGTAAAGAAAAATGTTATATGTATCCTCTCTCTCTCTCTCTCTCTCTCTCTCTCTCTCTCTCTCTCTCTCTCTCTCTCTCTCTCTGGTTACTTTTTTTTTCCTTACTTTTTTTCTACTTTTTCAGTTCCTTTCCCCTGAGTGAGAGCTGGCTTAATGAAAAGTAAATATTCTAATGGGTGGAAAATGAGGTAATGGCGAGGAAATGGGGACTCCTAATGGACATCACTCCGCTAAATAGAAGGGAAACAGATCGCCAGTTAGCCATAAAAGCACCGATTGTTGTTGTTGTTGTTGTTGTGGTGGTGGTGGTGGTGGTGGTGAAGGAGTATCTTTTTTTCGATCATTATTATCTTACGTCTCTCTCTCTCTCTCTCTCTCTCTCTCTCTCTCTCTCTCTCTCTCTCTCTCTCTCTCTCTCTCTCTCTCTCTCTCTCTCTCTCTCTCTCTCTCTCTCTCTCTCTCTCTCTCTCTCTCTCTCTCTCTCTCTTTCTCTCTTTCTCTTTCTTTCTTTATCAGCTAAATGTTTTCCTACCTACTTATCTATATGTTTATCTACCTGTATATGTATCTATTTGTCCATCCATCCATCCATCCAAATATCCATCTATCAACCTATCTATCTATCTTTCATCTAAATACCTTCCTAGCTAGCTACATATCAATCTGTCTATCCATTTATCTATCTGCCTATCTCTATCTATCATATTTAAATACTTTCCTACTTACCTACTTATCTATCTATCTATTCATCTATCTATCTTGTATGTATCTATCTTCACTCTATTTCCGTATGTTCCTGCTCTTTCCTCTATCTTCTTCCCTTTCCCTTTCCCTCTCTCCTCTATCTCTCTCCTTTATCTCCCTCCATCCTGTATCTCTCCAGTCCTCCGTGGCCTCCTTTAGCAGCTGCACCTTACAGGGACACGCTGTAAATCTTCAGATATTGTGTTCACTGCCCAAAGTTTAGGTATGAATCTCGAGATGGTGTGAACTTTCCTCCTCGGGGCAGAACTTGACCCCTTACCCCCGATCCGCCCAACCCCAGCCCCACTTAGGCACCTTTCCCTCCTTCCCCCCGCCTTACCCATGCATCACCATCGCCTTTACCCAATAATTTGCTCCAATTTTACCCTAAGTATGAAAGGTGTAATTTTGGGAAAGCGAGGATGCCTACCTACCCACCTACTTCCACCACCACCACCACCATCATCACATCATCATCACCATCATCACCATCATCACTATCTCCTTTACTTCCGTCATCGTTACTAGTATCATCATCATCACTAGTATTATTTCATCCAGTGCTGTCATCACATACATTTGTTCTTTTTCCTGTTTTTTTATCGAACGATTTTACCTTTGGATTGTTTTTTGCTTTGCTTATCAACATCATCATTGTCATCATCAACAGCATCACGTTTTTGGTAAATATGGTTGGTTTATGGTATTACTGTGGACATCATCATCACCATTATTATTATCATCATCATTATTATCATCATCATAATCATCATCGTCATCATGATCATCCCACCGCTGCTACCAAATTTTCTGTTTATTTTATTTTTTCCTCCATATATATATATATATATATATATATATATATATATATATATATATATATATATATATGTTTATATATATATATATATATATATATTTTTTTTTTTTTTTTTTTTTTTGCTTCTTTTTCAGTCTCCTTCAAGGTACGGCTATCTTTTCTTCTACTTCTCTCTCTCCTTGAAGATCTAAGTATTATGTCAACCAAATATAACTTTCTTGCGTTCTATGTACTTATCAATTTGTTTTGTGGGGTAATTTTTTAGTTTTTACTCATATCCTCTCTCTCTCTCTCTCTCTCTCTCTCTCTCTCTCTCTCTCTCTCTCTCTCTCTCTCTCTCTCTCTCTCTCTCTCTCTCTCTCTCTCTCTCTCTCTCTCTCTCTGCAGTAATCTCCTTCACCTAATGGGAGGGAAATTGTGGGCAGGAGTGGGCAGTGGAGAAGAGATGATGCCCATTTTGCTCCACCTTACCTGCCTAACCCTCTCATTACACCTGTCTTGCTGGGAGGGAAGGAGGGAGGGAGGAGGAAAGAAAGAAGGAAGGAAAATACTTTGCTCGGATAAAGTTGATGATGATGATGCTACTACAACCATTACTGCGGCTGATGTTGGTGTTGTTCGTACTGTTACTATTACTTATAATAATGATGACAATGTTGATAATACTAATACTACTAGTACTAACACTTTTACTACTCCCATCACTACTACTACTACTACTACTACTACTACTACTACTACTACTACTACTACTACTACTACTACTACTACTACTACTACTACTACTACTACTACTACTCTTACTACTATTACTACTACTCTTACTACTACTACTGCTACTCCTACTACTACTACTACTGCTACTACTACTACTACTACTACTACTACTACTACTACTACTAGTACTACGATCTGTTCACGAACATTAAAGACACAAACCTCTCCTCACGGTGGACCTTGGATTATGTTCCCATTGAATGGCGGTGTCCTGAGGTGTGGCGGAGTGTCTGACATTGTTTTGGTGATTCCATAAACACTGCCGGACACTTTACTCTCCTAGACAGTGGTCTGCCCTTCACGTGTTACTGCTAATCCCTCCAGTCTCTCACTCAGGCCGAATGTCTCTCTCTCTCTCTCTCTCTCTCTCTCTCTGTGTGTGTGTGTATTTATTTATTTTTTTTTATCGATCTATTTAATTATTCATTTATTTTTTTATCGTTCTATTGAATTATTTATTTATATTTCCACCACTACTTATATTTATATTTCCTTCTTTTTGGAAGTTGTCCTGTATTCAGTCTTAGATAGGATAACCATACTAATTCTTCAAACTATCACCCTATAATTTTATTTTCTTGCTTATCTATACTTTTTTTCCATCTATCCTCAATAGGAAGATTCTTAAACATCTGCCACTTCACAATTTTCTATCTGATTGCTAGTATGGCTTCCGTCAGGTCCCCTGTACTGGTGATGTTATGGCTTTCCTTACCGAGTCGTGGTCATCATCTTTTAGAGATTTAAATTTTCGTTGTTGCCTTAGACATATCAAAAGTTTTTGTTAAAGTCTGTCACAAAGCTTTTTTCTCCATGCTTCCTTCTTACTGTTTCTATCCTTCTCTCTGGAACTTCATCTCCAGTTTCCTTTCAGACCTTTCTATTGCAACCGTGGTAGACGGCCTCTATTCTCCTAAATCTATTAACAGTTGTTTTCCTCAGGGTTCTGTCCTGTCTCCCCACTCTCTTTCCATTATTCATCAATGATCTTCTAAACCAAACTTCTTGCGTTATCCATTCTTACGTTGATGATACCATCCTACACTTTTCACGTCTTTTCAGAGACTGCTAACCCTTCAGATAGTTAGCAGATCCCGCAGGGACGCCACAGAACGCCTGACTTCTAATCTCTTTAAGATTTGTATTTGGGCTAAAGCAAACTTAGTTGAGTTCAGTGCCTTAAAAACTCAATTCCTCCATCTATCAACTTGATATATCTTTCCGGACAACTATTCCTTTTTCTTCAATGATACTCAGCTGTCCTATTCTACACAGAATATCTTCCTTTAGTTATAATCTAAACTAAAAACTTCACATCTCTTCTCTAGCTAAAACAGTTTCAAGAAAGTTAGGCGTTCTGAGTCGCCTCCGTCAGTTTCTGTCTCCTCGTCCCAACTGTTAACTCTGTAAAGAGGCCTTTTCCTTCCATATATGGAGTATTCTTGACAGGGATGAGGAGTTCCACTCATACATCTCTCTTGGATAAGATGGAATCAAAAGCTTTCTTCTTAGGAACTTTTTTTCTCGGACTGTCTTGAACCTCTTCTTCACCGTTGTAAATATTGTATCTTTTGCTATCTTCTATTACGATTTTTTTTTTTTGCCAACCGCTCTTCTGATCTTTCTGACTGTATGCCTTCCCTCCTCCCACGGTCTCACTGCAAAAGACTTCCCCCTCAATTTTTTTCCATATCTCTATCGCAAGAGTTAACCAGTACTCTCATTCATTCCTCAGTTTGTCTGGTAAACTCTATAAGTCCCTGCCTGCTTCTGTATTGACATCTACCTATGACTTCAACTCATTTAAGAGAGAGGTCTCAAGACATTTATCTCTTTCTTTTGGCCAACTCTCTTTCCCCTGTTCGGAGACTGGCATCTCAGTGGGCCATTTTGCTTGAATATTTTTTGTTGCTCTTGGGCAGTTTCCCTCTATTACGTAAAAAAAAAAAAAAAAACCTACTATTTACACACACACACACACACACACACACACACACACACACACACACACACACACACGAACCGATCGTTATCAACACCATGGTGCGAGTCATATATTAGTCTTAAGCCTCCCCCTAATCCCCCATATGTATATTTTCATTATGTATGTACTGCAATTCCTAATAAACCTTATATTATTATTATTTACACACGCAGGTTACTTCTCATTTTCAAAGTGACTGAAAAGTTGGTGCAGCAGGAAGAAACAAGAATGTTGGTGAAGCATTATAGTCAATTGGAGCAATGCAAAATAATGAGCCAGTTCTTGATGTTTATTCCTCTTTTCAAAGCAGAAAAAAAAAGCTGACCAAGCATAAAAGATAAAGGATGATATATTGTGACAGCATTGGAAAGTATGCGTGACGTGTCGTCGGTGGCCCACCCTATCTCACCAAGGGCAATGGATATGGGGATAATGGGTATGGGTCCCAATAAAGTTGAATGGACATAAACGCTGGCTAGACCGCTCTCTTTTCGGTCTCAGGTGAGGCTTGGGCGTTTCCAGCCCAGATGTCCTTAAGCACCTCAAGATGACTTTTATCATTCTCTTAGGCCTCCAGAAATTTACAATCCTACATATTTCTTACTCCATGTCTCCTTCTCATCTAGTACTACTGACTTTGTGTTCAAGTAGAAAGATATTTCATGAAGACGGTGAAAGGTAGTTTTCATGTACTCATAGTAAATAATTTGTGTGTTGGTAAAGAAACAATAGAGAACTCAAAATACGCTTTCCGCTAAACACGATTAACCATTAGCAGTCCTGAGCGTTGATGCTCAGATGTGCTCTGCCCTAAGAGGAGGGACTTAACGCCTCTAGTGTTCGTGAACAGAGTATATTACTGTACTATGCGGTGATACATTACTACTACAATACTACGATAACAAAAATGATAATAACGCTATTAATGATAGTAATCATAATAATGATTATGTTCGCTATATTAGTGTCCCCTTCAGTTCCACAGAAGCAATTTTCTCTTTTAATTCTATCTTAAGTACCAATCAGTTTTTACCCTCAAGATACCGATCATTCTTTTTTTTTGTCTCATGCCATTTTGTTACAGGATAGAACGTGGTAGTTGAATATAGCTGGGGGGAAAGTGAGGTGTGAGTTAACTCTATAAATTCACACATGAATGGATATCAGGTAGTTGAAAATATTCCTGTTTTATTAAATTATATATTTTTTGTCTTCATTCTGTATGTTTTTTCTTGCTTTGCTCTGAATTTCATCTGGGTACATCAGGGCGCGCGTGTGTGTGTGTGTGTGTGTGTGTGTGTGTGTGTGTGTTTGTGTAGTAGTAGTAGTAGTAGTAGTAGTAGTAGTAGTAGTAGTAGTAGTAGTAGTAGCAGTAATAATGATACAAGAATTACTAAATATCGAGGCAATCGTCCTTACAGTGAAAAGTTTAATGTAAAAGTACAAATTAAAAGAAAAGTTAAACTTGCGTCATTTATCATAGAAATAAAGAAAAAAAAGCAGAATTAACGTGGTTCTGGAGAGAAAGAGATAGATAGATAGATAGATAGATAGATAGAGAGAGAGAGAGAGAGAGAGAGAGAGAGAGAGAGAGAGAGAGAGAGGGGGGCACCAAACTGATGGACTTATAAGGAAACTGCAAGACTGAAAAACCGGAAGGAAGGAAAGAAGGAAAAAGGAGAAAAAGGTTAAAGGAAAAGGATGGATGGATGGAGGGAGAGGAGGAGGGAAGTGTAGGTGGCAGGAATGGAATAAGTTAGGCGAGGGACGTGAGGGGGGAGGAGGGGAGGGAAAGGGGGCCAAAGCTCCCTAAAAAATCTCTTTCAATCAAACTTGAAAATTGTAAACAGGAACTTGAACTGTTTTTTTTCTGTTTTTTTTTTCGTTTTTTTCTTTTCTCCTTTTTCCTTTTCATCACTCCATCCTCCTCCTCCTCCTCCTCCTCCTCCTCCTCCTCCTCCTCCTCTTCTTCTTCTTCTTCTTCTTCTTCTTCTTCTTCTTCTTCTTCTTCTTCTTCTTCTTCTTCTTCTTCTTCTTCTTCTTCTTCTTCTTCTTCTTCTTCTTCTTCTTCTTCTTCTTCTTCTTCTTCTTCTTCTTCTTCTTCTTCTTCTTCATCTTCTTCTTCTTCTTCTTCTTCTTCTTCTTCTTCTTCTTCTTCTTCTTCTCCTCCTCCTCCTCCTCCTCCTCCTCCTCCTCCTCCTCCTCCTCCTCCTCCTCCTCCTCCTCCTCCTCCTCCTCCCTCTTTTCTGATGCCTGTGTGAAGGCTGTAGGAGAGGGGCACAAGATTTAAGAGACTAGAGAGAGAGAGAGAGAGAGAGAGAGAGAGAGAGAGAGAGAGAGAGAGAGAGAGAGAGAGAGAGACAGAGACAGAGAGAGGGGGGGGCGATAGAAACACATTCGCATAAAGACAGTCATAGAGACGTATAGAAATAGACACACAGGCACACACAGGCTGAGAAACAGACAATGAGAAAGCGACAGAAAGGAACAGACAGACAGAGATGGAAAGCAAGATCTTAAAGAAACAAATGTGACAATTTTCTCCCCTGTCAGAGGTCACTCCTTCCTCACACACCTGTCCCTCCCTCCCACCCTCCCTCCTTCCCTCCGTCTCACTTTCTTGTCTCCTTCTCTCTTACTTTTTTCTTCATTCCTTTTCACTTCCTTTCTTCTCTTTTCCCTTGTCTCTCTTTTATCCTTTTTCCCTCCATCCATCCTTCTCCTTACCTTCTTCCTCCCTCTTTTCTCATTTTCTCTTCCCTCCCTTTACGTTTCCTCTCTTCTTCCCTCCCTCTTCTTTCTCTATCTTCCTTTCCTCCTCTTTTTCTCTCTCCTCTTACTTTTCATCCCTTTTATCTTTTCTTTCTTACTTATTTTTTTCTTTCTCCATTACCTCCCTCTATTTTTCTCCCTCATGTCTTTTCTCTCCTCCCTTCCACGTTCCCTCCCAAGCCACCTTTTTTTCTGTTTTCTTCCTAGTATTTC
>NC_059283.1:14305544-14320544 GCF_017591435.1 Portunus trituberculatus
TGTTGCTATTATTGGTGTAGTTATTGTATATGTGGTACTGTGGAGCTAGTAGTAGAGGTAGTAGCAATAGTAGTATTATTAGTAGTTTTTTTTATGGAATAGGGGAAGCCGGCCAAGGGCAACAAAAAAAAAAAAAGACCCGCTTGATTGCCAGTTCCCTAAAGATTAATATAGTAATCCAAAAATGTGGGACAAATGTCGAGTAACCACCCTATTAAAAGAATTTAAGTCGTAGGAAATGAAAGCAGGCAGGGAGTTCCAAAGTTTACCAGAGAAAGGTATCAATGATTGAGAGTTGAGAGTACTGGTTAACTCTAGCATTAGAGAGTTGGACAGATAGGAGTGAGGAAAAAGAAAGCCTTGTGCAGTTAGGCCGCAAGAGGAGGGGTGGCATGCAGTTAACAAGATCGGAAGAGCAGTTACCATGAAAATAGCGATAACAGATGATAAAGGATGCAACATTCCGACGGTGAGAAGGAGGATGAAGACAGTCAGTCAGAGGAGGGGAACTGATGAGACGAAAAGTTTTTGATTCCACTCTATCTTAATAAAACTGTGGGGAACCCCCAAAACATGCGGAGAGTACTCCATACAAAGACGGATAAGGCCCTTGTGCAGAGTTAGTAAGAGTAAGTGATAGTAGTAGTAGTAGTAGTAGTAGTAGTAGTAGTAGTAGTAGTAGTAGAACTACTACTACTACTAGTAGTAGTAGTAGGAGGAGGAGGAGGAGGAGGAGGAAGAGAAGGAGGACGACGATGACGACGACGAGGAAGAGAAAAATGATATGACCTAACCTCGGCTATTTTAAACTACCATGGTGAACAAATTACTGGGTTTTGAAGGACTGAAATCTTCATGATCCTCGTGGTGGTTAGCAAGGATCTTCCACCAATAATGGGAAAACAATGCCCTATGAGAAGGCAGCTGTCCATCTCTGTGGTGTTTGAAAATGGCAGCAATGAGATATGAAAGTATTTAATACGGTCACAACCTTTAATTTGTTTTGTAAGAAATTGGTGTGATGACTCAGAAAAAGACACGCATTTAAAATAACGGGTATACCAAGTGTTATTTGCATTTCTTGAAACTATAAAGTGTACTGATCATGTGGGAAAAAAAAGGAAGATAAACGAGAAAAGAAACTTATTAAAGCTCACATAACATTTCTCAGTTTGATTTTCCAAGACTATCATATAAAATGGTACTCCACCTTGCTTTCTTCGGGGTCGGTGCTTACTTGGGGGTGGTGGCGGGTCAGCAGATAAGGGACTTTGTTCCTATCATCAAGGGCCCCGACATCTTAGCGCGGACCATCTCCCAGAAGGCCAGCCAGCTCATCGGTAGGAACCTCAAGCTTTAAAGTAGCGCTCTTGCTGTCCTCTTTACCGTCCTCTCGTTTCTACTCTGAATATTGGGACGTGATTGTAACTGTTTCATGAGTGTCCCTGTATGACATCATCTATTTTTTATATACACGCATGTTCTTTGTATTGAATTTCTCCATATTTGTGAATGCTGAAGGAAGAGAGCTGAGAGACATCCAAAGCCTCATTACATCTTAAGAAAGATTGCCAAAATTACTGTTTTATATAACCTAAGTGCATGTATGAATGATTAGGCTAAAATGTACTGCATAGTCAAAGAGGCTGAATATTTCAGTGACACATGTGAAGAGACCTCACGTTTGTCAATACAGCTGCATAAAATCGAGAAATACACAGGGAAAGGTTAGGTCAGCTTACCTTACGTTAGATTAAATTAGATATTTATTGATGTCACACTAGATTATCGCATAAATCATCCACATACAGAATATGATAAAAAAAATGGCGACACATATCTGTAAATGGAAAATATGCCCTTGCCGACTGACATGTTTCTACTGCAGACAGAAAGCATGCGGAGGCGACTGCTGTAGACCAATCCGGGCGCCGCCCTCCTCCTTCATGGCGGACCTGGTGGCGGCTGTGGTGTTTGCCCTGGTCTTGCCTTATCCCCTGGGGCGCATTTGTGGCGGCGGGATCGTTGTCATGACCTCCATCCAGACGATAAAAGATTACATGAACATTAATTTCGGGAGATGCCTTCACTGCAAGCACTTCAAACATCCCAATATGCCGCTCTTCACGTGATGTTTGCTTGTTCCTACTTTTGTCTTTTTATCCATACCACGGTAAATTTATACATTTTCACCAATGGGTTTTCCTACCGTTTTTTAATTAATCTGCACTTCGTTTCCGTCGGAAATCGGTACATTCTTCTTCTTCTTCTTCTTCTTCTTCTTCTTCTTCTTCTTCTTCTTCTTCTTCTTCTTCTTCTTCTTCTTCTTCTTCTTCTTCTTCTTCTTCTTCTTCTTACCGCCCTACCTCCTTCCCTTACAAATCGCCGCCACAGCTACTCACCGCTGTCTACGCCATCCTATTTTAACTTATTTATTTACCCATAACTAACCTAACCCTAACTTTAACCTAACCTAACCTAACCTAGCTAACCTAAACTAAATTATCCTAACCTAACCTAGCTAGTGTAATCTAGTTGAGGCGCCACGCACCACTTATACGTCTTCCTCAGAACAAGATTAATTTTTATCTAACACAATTAAACGGATCAAACCAAAGCAAACTAGCCTAACCTGTCATTACTTTATTTCTCTTCATAAAATCTGACGATACAATGGTTAAAAGCGAGGCAACACACTGCCTGGGCAGACATCTTTCATAGATTGATTCAAATAGAGTCCCTTCACTTGTCACTCTCTTCTTTCCACAAACCGCTCTGATTAGTTAGATATATTATGTATTATTTTTATTGGTAGGTACCTGGATGCTCAAACAAAAGAAATCGCTGTCATTCATTTCACGCGTGCGCAAATAATGTGACAATACGCACACGAATGAACACACGTAACTGCGTAGGTGCACACGAACGATCATATATGAAGGCGTTCTTCAGTGCCTTGTGTAGGACATCTTTGCACGTTCTTTCAGAGACGTCCAAGCCTTCAGGAAGTCAACAGATCACGCGGGGACGCCATGGAACGCCTGACTTCCGATCTTTCTAAGATTTCCGATTGGGGCAGAGAAAATCTAGTAGTTTTCAATGCCTCAAAAACTCAATTCCTCCATCTATCAACTCGACACAACCTTCCAGACAACTATCCCCTCTTCTTCAATGACACTCAACTGTCTCCCTCTTCCACAATGAATATCCTCGGTCTGTCCTTTGTTCATAATCTTAACTGGAAACTGCACATCTCATCTCTTGCCAAAACAGCTTCTATGAAGTTAGGTGTTCTGAGGCGTCTCCGACAGTTTTTCTCGCCCCTCCAACTGCTTACTCTGTATAAGGGCCTTATCCGTCCCTGTATGGAGTACTCTTCGCATGTTTGGGGGGGTTCCAGTCACACAGCTTTGCTTGATAGGGTGGAATCGAAAGCTCTTCTTCTCATCAACTCCCCTTCTCTCACTAACTGTCTTCAGTCTCTTTCTCACCGCCGAAATGTTGCGTTTTCATGCTAATTGTTCTACTGATCTTGCTAACTGCATGCCTCCCCTTCTCCTGCGGCCTCGCTGCACAAGGCTTTCTTCTTCCTCTCATCCCTATTCTGCCCAACTCTCTGATGCAAGAGTTAACCAGTACTCTCAATCATTCATCCCTTTCACTGGTAAACTCTGGAACACCCTCCCTGAATCTGTATTTCCGAATTCCTACAGCTTGTTTTCTTTTAAGAGGGAGGTATCCAGGCATTTGCTCCCCTAATTCTGGCTGACGGTTTTGACACTTTTTTGCACTTTTTAGAGTGCCAGCACTCGTGGGCCTTTTTTTTATTTTCTTTTTTTTATTATTATTTTTTTTTGCCCTTGGCTGACCGTCTTCCCTACGTAAAAAAAAAAAAAAAAAATGGCGCAGATCGTGTACCACGGGAAGATCGTGTACTACTGTAGCGGTAGAAATGAGCCTTCAGGTCCAAATGGGCCCCATACATACGCATGCGCAGATGAGAAATCCCTGCTAGACGCACGACTCATTCACACCGATTCGCAGCTTCTCTCTAAGCTGCTCTCTTGGTTTCAAGGAGGGTTGTTACGCTCATGTGACTTCCTTGTTCAAACGAAATATCCAGAGTATAATGCAGTTTATTCTCCCAAAAAAAGAGGTAGAGAACAAGAGGGATAAAAAACAGAGAGGAAAACATTAGAATACGAGAGAGAGAGAGAGAGAGAGAGAGAGAGAGAGAGAGAGAGAGAGAGAGAGAGAGAGAGAGAGAGAGAGAGAGAGAGAGAGAGAGAGTTGAGTATTTATCCCTCTAAGATTTTTTTCCTTTTTTATGTAAGAGGGAGAACTACCAAGGGCAAAAAAAAAAAATAATAATAAAAAGGTCCTCTGGAATTGTAGTCTCCATAAAAGTTTCAAAAGAATTAGTCAAAATTCAGGGACAAATGTCTCGACACCTCTTTCTTAAAAGAACTTTAGTCATAGGAAGTTTTAAATACAGAAAAGAGATATGAATTGAGAATGCTGGATAACTCTTGTATTAGAGGGTTGGACAGAATAGAGATGAGAGGAAGAAAGCCTTGTGGAACGAGGCTGCAGGAGGTGGGGAAGCATGCAGTTATCAAGATCAATAGAGCAGTTAGAATGAAAATAGCGATGAAAATAGAAAGGTATGCAACATTTCGGCGGTGAGACAATCAGTCAGGGGAGGGGAGTTGATAAGACGAAAGGATTTTGATTCCACCCTATCTAATAAAGCTGTATGAGTGGAACCCCCACAAACATGCGAAGAGTACTCCATACAAGGACGGATAAGTTAGTAGTCAGAGGAGCGAGAAAAACTGGCGGAGACATCACAGAACGCCTAACTTCATAGAAGCTGTTTTAACAAGAGATGAGATGTGAAGTTTCCAGTTAAGATTATGAGTAAAGAACAAACAGAGAATATTCAATGTGGAAGAGGGAGATGAGATAGTTGAGTGTCGTTGAAGAAGAGGGGATAGTTCTCTTGAAGGTTGTGTAGAATTGATAGATGTAGGAATTGAGTTTTTGAGGCATTGAAAACTACTAAACTCTCTCTTCCCCAATCAGAAATCTTAGAGAAATCAGAAGTCAGGCGTTTTGTGGCGTCTCTGCGTGATCTGTTGATTTCCTGAAGGGTTGGTCTTTCCCGAAACGATGTTGAAATATGTAGGGTGGTATAGCGTGGGTGTGGATAGGGCAAGAATTTTTGGTTAAGAAGGTCATTAATGAATAATAGAAAGAGAGTAGGTGATAGGACAGAACCCTGAGGAACACCATTCTTAATAGATTTAAGAAAAGAACAGCGGCCATCTACCACGGCTGCAATAGAACGGTCGGAAAGGAAACTTGAGATGAAGTTGCAAAGAGAAGGATAGAAACCGTAGGAGGGCAGTTTGGAAATCAGTTTTGTGTTAGACTCTATCAAAAGCTTTTGATATGTTTAACGCGACAGCAAAAGTTTCACTGAAATCTCTAAAAGAGGATGACCAAGACTCAGTAAGGAACGCTAGAATATCACCAGTATAGTGACCTTGACGGAAGCCATACTGGCGATCAGATAGAAGATTGTGAAGTGACAGTTGTTTAATAATCACCCTATTGAGGATAGATTAAAAAACTTAAGACAAGCAAGAGATTAAAGCTTTAGGACGGTAGTTTGAAGGATTACAATCGTCACCCTTTTTAGGAACAGGTTGAATGTAGGCACTTTTCCAGCAAGAAGGAAAGGTAGAACTCGATAGGCTTAGTTGAAACAGTTTGGCCATGTAAGGTGCAAGCACAGAAACACTGTTTTTGGGAACAATAGGAGGGACCCCATCAGGTCCATAAGTATTCCGAGGGTTTAGGCCAGCGAGGGCATGGAAAACATCATTATGAAGAATTTTGATTGAAGACTTGAGGAGAGGGAGGGACAAGCTCAGAGCCATACAAGGTGGAGTAGTTAGCAAAGGTTTGAGAGAAGAGTTCAGCTGTAGAAACAGATGAGATAGCAGTGATATCATCAAGATGAATTAAAGGAGGGAAAAATGAAGAAGTAAAGTTATTGGAGATGTTTTTTGCCCAAATGCTAGTAGTCACTAGTGGAGTTAGAGTTTGAAAGATTTTGACCTTTTTATTTTTTTATTTATGAAGGAGTGTTTGGCAAGTTGAAGAACAGACTTGATATGATTCTGGGCAGAAATATAAAGTGTATGAGATTCAGGAGATTTAAGGCTCAAGTACCTTTGGTGGGCAACCTCTTTATCATGTATAGCAAGAGAACAAACAAACAGGCTGTGTTAAACCAAGGTTTAGAAGGTTTAGGTAAAGAAAAGAATGGGGAATGTACGCCTCCATGCCAGACACTATCATTTCTATTGTGCGTTCAGCACAAAAAGATGGGTCTCTGACACGGAAACATTCCAGGGAGAATCAGCATAATACCTCCTCAGGTCCCTCCAACTGGCAGAGGCAAAACGCCAGAGGCACCTTCGCTTATGGGGATGGTAATAGCATAATCTGAAGGATTAGAGGTAAGGAAGACATAAAAAATGTTGGCGTACCTCCAAGACGGTCAGGAATACGAGTAGGGTGTTGGACCAGTTGCTCTAGGTCATGAAGGATAGCAAAGTTGAAGGCTAGTGCACCAGGATGGTCAATGAAGGAAGATGAAAGCCAAACCTGGTGGTGAACATTGAAGTTTCCAAGGATGGAGATCTCCACGAAAGGATAGAGAAACAGAATGTGCTCCACTTTGGAAGTTAATAGTCAAAGAATTTACTATAGTCAGAGGAGTTAGGGAGGGATAGACAGCACATATAAATTTAGTTAGAGTGACTGTTGAGTCTAAGCAAGATGATGGAAAACTAGGAAGACTTAAGAGCGTGGGCACGAGAGCAAGTTAAAACGTTGCGCACGTAGACTCAACATCCAGCTTTAGAACGAAAATGAGAAGAGAGAAAGTAGGAGGGAACAGAAGAGGGGCAACTGTCAGTTGCCTCAGACAGTTGTGTTTCGGTGAGGAAAAGATGAGGTTTAGTAGAGGAGAGGTGGTGTTCCACAGATTGAAAATTAGATCTAAGACCGCGAATGTTGTAGAAGTTAATGTAGAAAAAGTTGAGGGAGGAATCAAGACTTTTGGGTCACTAATGAGAGGGCAGTCCGACCTGGGAACATTTCTGGTCCCCTCCCCGAAGGAGACTTCGAGGCTGGATTTGGAGTCGCCATTATTCAAATTTTGAATTTTAGGTGAAGGGTGTGTGTGTGTGTGTGGTAAGTGCGATGAAAATAGAAAGGTATGCAACATTTCGGCGGTGAGACAATCAGTCAGGGGAGGGGAGTTGATAAGACGAAAGGATTTTGTATATAGTTTTATGAGAAGTAGGAGAGTTGTCTTTAGAGGGCAGGCTGTGACTGCCCCCCGAAGTTGTGACACACAAAGGGAAACGTTCAGCGATATCATAGATAGCTATAATGGAGAGTTCAATGGAGAGTTTTGTGGTTTTTATGGGGTTTTTAACAATTTTCTTGTCAAATAAGAAAGACATCAGTAATATGAATATATTTTTCAGGGATCTGAGTGCATGAGTTAGTTTGTTTCTATTGATAACGCTGATCCCACACAAGACGAAATTATTTTGTTTCATTGTTTACCGCTTGTCCCGCCTATTTTGAAGACCGCCCCTCTTTCTCGCGCTCGCTAATTTGCCGCCGCCATGGATGCTAACGCAGTACCTCTTCCTGTAACCAAGAAGAGGAAGTCAATTTGGTCACAGGATGAAACATTCCTTTTCCTGTATCTGGTGCAGGAGAAGAAATCAATGCTGAAGGGCTAATTTAGCCCTTCATTGACACACCGCCAGAAGAGGGCTGCTTGGGTGTCCTGGTGTGGTTGAAGAAGAAACACTGGGGGGCCAGTTCCCTGTGTTTATTTGTAAGATATAATAGCTTGGAGGCTTGGTAGCTTGGTAGCGAATGGCCGTGAGGAGTTGCCGGCGACTGGGGTGAGACTTGTAGTCGGTAGCGGCCAGAGTGAGGCTTGTAGCAGCGGCCGTGATGATGAAGAATTACAGTCTAGATAACTGGAGTCTGACTGGCTGTGCAGGACAGGATAACCAGTTAGACAAAGAGGCAAGAGAGATGCCTCGCGGAGCCTGAGTCTTGGGTCTCAATAACTTATGTTATTAATGAGGCCCATAGAAGCAACAGGAAGCAGGTGGAGGTGGAATGTAGCAGAATGTAAAAAACAAGACCATGAAAAATGAAGCTGAATATAGGATAGCCCTTACACATTGTAATTCACTGGAATCTTTCCATTTATTCTGTAATAACTTCTTTTACTGGAAATTTGTATTTCAATTAATTATGGTGGTAGTGGCGGTGGCGTAGTGGATAATGTAGTGAGCATCGGGCAGATGTCCACGCGCAGATTCTAATCCCATCACATACCGCCTTGTTACTTTGCCATTTGTTGAGTTGTTTAAAGTTACTTACATGTCACAATGATACCCAGATTCTCGGTGGTTACACCAAAGATGCGCTTGGGTGGTGATATGGGCCCTAATATGGGTACTACTATAAATAGAATTGCCTGCGCCACTAATGGGTGGAAGCTGAAGAGCGCTTCTCATACATACTTTACAAGTATAGCTACAAATGCTATAGGCCGTAAAATAAAAGAAAAAAAATCTTCCTGTTTACAGGTGGTTGTCTCCCTCCCAAGAAACCTGATGAGGTCACTGAACACATTTTGAACATCTTGGGGAGGGACAATGTGGCTGTTGATAGGACTCTTTTTGGATGAAGAAGAGGGAGACAGTACCAACATGTTCCTTAAGTAAGTGATTATTAAATTATTTTTTAGAAGAATATGTTATTATACATTTTATTGAAAAAAGTTAGACATCCATGGATGAATACAAGTTTATTTTATTAATTAGTGGAAATTTAAAATTCTTGCCCGCTTAATCATTACTATTTTATGAAATCAATGTCACGTTAGACATATCAAAAACATTTGATAGAGTCTAACACAAAGCTTTGATTTCCAAACTGCCCTCCTACGATTTCTTTCCTTCTCTCTGCAACTTTATCTCAAGTTTCCTTTCCGACCGTTCTATTGCAGCCGTGGTAGACGACCACTGTTCTCCTAAATCTATTAACAGCGGTGTTCCTCAGGGTTCTGTTTTCTCATCCACTCTCTTTCTGTTATTCATTAATGACCTTCATAACCAAAATTCTTGTCCTATCCACACCCACGCTGATTATACCACCCTACATCTTCAAACGCCCTTTTGGAAACGACCAAACCTTCAGGAAGTCAACAGATCACGCAGAGACGCTACAAAACGCCTGACTTCTGATATCTCTAAGATTTCTGATTGGGGCAGAGAAAACTTAGTAATTTTCAATGCCTCAAATACTCAATTCCTTAATCTATCAATTTCACACAACCTTCAAGAAAACTATCCCCTCTTCTTCAGTGACACTCAACTATCTCCCTCTTCCACGCTGAATATTCTCTGTCTGTTCTTTGCTCATTATCTTAACTGGAAACTTCATATTTCATCTCTTGTTAAAACAGCTTCTATGAAGTTAGGCGTTTTGCGGTGTCTCCGCCAGTTTTTCTCGCGCCTCCAACTGCTAACTTTAACTCTGTACAAGGGTCTTATCCGTCCTTGTATGGAGCACTCTTCGGATGTTTGTAAGGGTTCCACTCATACAGCTTTATTAGATAGGGTAGAATCAAAAGATTTTAGTCTCATTAACTCCCCTCCTCTGACTGACTGTCTTCAGGCTCTTTTTCACCGCCGAAATTTTGCATCCCTTTCTATCTTTTATCACTATTTTCATGCTCACTGCTCTATTGATCTTGCTAACTGAATGCTTCCCTTCCTCCTACGGCGTCGTTCCACAAGGCTTTCTTCCTCTCCTCCCTATTGTGTCCAACCCTCTAATACAAGAGTTAACCAGTATTCTCAATCATTCATACCATTCACCGGTAAACTCTGGAACTCCTTGCCTGTCTCTATATTTCCAACTTCCTATGACTTAAATTCTTTTAAGAAAAAGGTGTTGAGATATTTGTCCTTAAATTTTGACTAACTCCTTTCAGTCTTTTATGAAGATTACAATTCCAGAGCACCTTTTTCCTAATATTAATTTTTTTGACCTTGGTAGTTTTCCCTCTTACATTAAAAAAAAAGAAAATTGTACAGAGTGGTAAATAATCGTCTCTCTCTCTCTCTCTCTCTCTCTCTCTCTCTCTCTCTCTCTCTCTCTCTCTCTCTCTCTCTCTTATTCTAATGTTTTCCTCTCTGTTTTTTATCCCTCTTATTCTTTCTCTCTCTTTTGGAAGAATAAACTGCAGTATACTCTGAATATTTCATAGGAACAGGTAGCTCTCACGAGCGCAACAACCCTTGAAATCCTACGGTTTCTATCCTACTCTTTGCAATTTTATCTAAAGTTTCCTTTCCGACCATTCTATTGTAATCGCGGTAGATAGCCAGTGTTCTCTTAAATAACACTAGTGCTCTTGAGGGTTATGTCCTGTCACTCACTCTCTCTCTGTTATTCATTAATGACCGTAACCAAACTTCTTTCCCTATCCACTCCTACGCTGATGATACCACCCTACATCTTTCCATGTCCTTTCAGAGACGACCAACCCTTCAGGAAGTCAACAGATCACGTAGGGACGCCACAGAACGCCTGACTTCTGATCTTTCGAAGACTTCTGATTAGGGAAGAGAAAGCTTAGTAATGTTCGATGCCTCAAAAACTCAATTCATCCGTCTATCAACTCGACACAACCTCCCAGACAACTATCCCCTCTTCTTCAATGACACTCAACTCGCTCCCTCTTCCACAATGCATATCCTCGGTCTGTCCTTTACTCTTAATCTTAACTGGAAACTTCACATCTCATCTCTTGCTAAAACAACTTCTATGAAGTTAGGGGTTCTGAGGTGTCTCTGCCAGTTTTTTCTCGCCCCTCCAACTGCTTACTCTGTACAATGTCCTTATCCACCCCTGTATGAAGTACTCTTCGTATGTTTTGGGGGGGGGGGCTCCACTCATACAGCTTTACTAGATAGGGTGGAATCAAAAGCTTTTCGTCTCATTAACTCCCTTTCTTTGACTGACTGTCTTCAGCCTCTTTCCCACTGCCGAAATGTTGCATCCCTTTTTATCTTTTATCGCTATTTTCATGTTAACTGCTCTATTGATCTTGCTGAATGCATGCCTCCCCTCCTCCTGCAGCTTCGCTGCACAAGGCTTTCTTCTTCCTCTTATCCCTCTTCTCTTCAACTCTCTAATACAAGAGTTAACCAGTTCTCTCAATCATTCACACCTTTCTCTGGTAAACTCTGGAACTCCCTGCCTGCTTCTGTATTTCCATCTGTCCTACGACTTGACTTCTTTTTAGGAGGTTTGAAGACATTTGTTCCTGTCTTCTGGCTAATTCCTTCCCAATCTTTTAGGGAACTTGCAGTTTAAATAGGCCTTTTTTTCAATATATTGTTGCCCTTGGCAAGTTTTTCTCTTGCATAAAAAAAATCAATATTAATCTTCATTTGTGTATATTGAATATCAATTCACAGTCATAGATTTGCTTTAACTAGCAGGATTACATTTTGTATACTATATATATATATATATATATATATATATATATATATATATATATATATATATATATATATATATATATATATATATATATATATATATATATATATATATATATATATATATATATATATATATATATATATATATATATATATATATATATATATATATATATATATATTTATTTATTCATGCATTATATTATGTATATGTAAAACATTGAAGGGAACGTTCCATAAACTGGTAGAAACAAGAAACTAATATATTGTAGGTACATCTGTGTGAATAGTATGTCAGCCTGTCTTGTCTGAATTGATTCCAAGAAAGCTGTATAGAATACGGTATTTATGGCTCTGTTGTCCTGTATCTAGAGGGGTGATAATTCAAATAAAGCACATAAAGTATTTTCCTTTGTGGTGGAATGAAAATACTGCTATGATGTTTGGTATAAAACATAAACTGAGAGGGGGAGGGATCAATCTAAGAAAACTTTTCTTTTGTATTTACCTTCTGTAATGTGGCAATAAGGATGAAGACAAGACTGGAATGGGAAAGTGTTGCTCCCTGAATTCTGTGTACATGCTGGTGCACTTCTCTTCATGAGGAACATAAGTAAGTGGTAAATTATTGAATGAAAATTTACTATGCATATAGTATTTGTAGAAAGACTTCTACTCTGAACAATGTTTTAGAAAGCAAATCAAATAACTTTCAAAGGAAATATTTTGTGCCATAGTAATCAAAATATTTTCAGTTAGTTATCTTGGGAGAAGTATGGAGGTGTTTCAAGGTAAGAAGGAAATCGTACATAAAAATTTGGGTGTTCTCCCAGTTACCTTGGTAGGAGAATAAGCGTGGAGATGCTGCAAGATAAGAAAGACATCTTGCATAAGAAATTGGATGTCCTACTTAACTTGAAAGAACAGTAAGTGTGGAGATGTTGCTCGCTAAGGAAGAACTCTTGCATAAGAAATTGGGAGCTCTCTCAGTTACCTTGATAGGAGAGTAGGCCTAAGTATGGAGATGTTGCAAGGTAAGAGGAAAATATTTAATCAAGTATTAGAGAATTTACAAGATAATAAAGAAATCTTGTATCAAGAAATAGGGCTCTCAGTTATCCAGGGAAAAAAAAAGTAAAATTGTTCCAAGACAAAGTTTATTTATTGAGGAATAAACGATTTCTTTGTGCCCTTTACTGACAAAGACATGTTTAAAATGAACATGAATCGGTGTTCTTAGAGGTCCAGCCTTTGTTTGTAACCAAAGCCCGGTCAGCTGTGGATAGCCGGTGTTGCGTAAAATCGTGTTCCTTGTAAAATCGTATGCCACCCCTACTGCACATGCGCCAATCAGGAAAAAAATGTCGTACCCAGCCAGCAGTATGCCTCGAGCAAGGATTCTATAGTATAAGGATATACAGGTTGAATGAGCGGGCTGGAGGAATTGATTAGGGAGCAACGCTTCGAATAGATGGCGCGCGGACCGCAGGTAGTAAAGGGGTGAGGTCCATCAGCGGGGAAGGATGAGCGCCGTTACAAGATTCAAACAGTCAGTCAGCCACGGTAAGGAGCGCAAGGGCACATCAGCCATTGCCCGCCTCTGCCTGGGCCACACCATGCTCAGTGCTCACTTGCACCGCCTACGTCTGTCTCCTGACCCCTTCTGCCCTTGGTGTAGGACTACCCTTGAGGCCATGGAACATTTCCTGCTTCAGTACCCTCACTTCCACTCTCAACATACTGCACTATGCTCCCGGCTCTCTGCCCTGACCATCACAACACTTGACCTGCCCACCCTCCTGGCGAACTCAGGCGTCCACCACTCCTGGCAACCTGCTGTCCTTCGCCTTACTTGTGCCTTCTTGAAGACCGGCCAGCTACCACTCATGTGATACCCACACAGGACTACCCCAGGGCTCATAAGGATCCAGAGATCTTCGTGGCCTCTTTTGGATCCTTATGAGCCCTGGGTAGTCCTGTGTGAGTATCACAGGCGTGGTAGCTGGCCAGTCTTCCTCAAGAAGGCACAAGTAAGGCGAAGGACAGCAGGTTGCCAGGAGGGGTGGAAGCCTGAGGCCACCAGGAGGGTGGGTGGGCAGGTCGTGTGTTGTGATGGCCAGGGCAAAGAGCCGGGAGCGTAATGCAGGATGTTGAGAGTGGAAGCGTGGGCATTGAAGCAGGAAATGTTCCATGGCCTCAGGGATAGTCCTACACCAAGGGATGAAGAGGCCACGAAACAGACGTAAGAGGTGCAAGTGAGGACTATAGTGTGGCCCAGGCGGAGGCGGGCAGAAAACGAATATATATATATATATATATATATATATATATATATATATATATATATATATATATATATATATATATAAAACATGTTTTATTTGCTTTTCAAGTTCATAACCACGAGAGAATGCAGGGAAAAATAGGGGGTGAGGAGGAAGCAAGGGTGAAATTTTAAGTTACTCCTGAAAACGTTTTCTATGAAAGTGCTTGCTTCTAATAGATGGCAGCACCGTAGCTGTCCTCCAAACTTTAACCCACACCACAACTTCCTCTCTGTATCTTCCTTGGCCTCGAGTCACCATCATGAGTAGATGCACAGGGGTGGAATCAACGAAACTTGTCGGTAGCGCGTCGGTAGTAACGAAGCCTAACTAACAAACGGGTCTGACAGCAACATCGCAACGAGGTCGGAGAAGTGGTATCTATGAACACTTGCTGCTCTTGGGCATGGATGTCGCTAACCGATCCAAGAGTGTTCATTGGCTATCGAGGATGTAACGTCATCACTGTGACGCGTTCGTTGATACCATTTTCGGTAGGGGTACGCTCGAACGTCGGTTGCGCGTTGTTAAAGTTTTGTAGTTAGGCAGATAAGTCAAATGATTGTTCACTTTTTCAGAGAAAGCACCAAATTTGGTACACATATAGTATAGACCCATACATTTGATTTTGGAGGTGGAGCCCAATAATCTGGCCCCCCTGGTGGCCGCCATATTGGATTTCAATATGGCCATCTTGTGAAACATGGTATGAGCAATATCTCCATTAATATGGCAGATACAGTCTTACCTTTAGGGTCTACCACCATGTTTTAAAGGGCAGCGGATTCAATGAAGTCATTTATAAATGCATTTGAGTTTACTATTTTGGATTTCATGATGGCCACCACTCCTCAATACTGTTTTGTTAATATCTCTCAAATCATACATGATACAAAGAAACTTTCAAGGTGCACCCCATGGTTTAAAGTGTATATGAATTCAATGATGCCATTTTCAAATGGATTTGAGTCAGCCATTTTGGATTTCAAGATGGCCGCCATTCATTCAATCAGCTCTCCTCCTATAATGCACAATATATGTAG
>NC_059283.1:14330544-14405544 GCF_017591435.1 Portunus trituberculatus
CCTAAAAGAGGATGACCAAGATTCAGTTAGGAAAGTAAGAAGATCACCAGTAGATCTGCCTTTACGGAAACCATACTGGCAATCAGAGAGAAGGTTGTGAGCTGATAGATGCCTCATTATCTTCCTATTAAGGATAGACTCAAAGGCTTTAGAAAGGCAGGAAATCAAAGCTATAGGGCGGTAGTTAGAAGGATTGGAGTGGTCACCTTTTTAGGGACAGGTTGAATGTGAGCAAACTTCCAGCAAGAAGGATAAATAGAAGTAGAGAGACACAGATGAAAGAGTTTGACCAGGCAGTGAGCGAGTTCGGAAGCACAGTTTTGAGAACAACAGGAGGGACTCCATCCGGACCGTAAGCCTTCCGAGAATCAAGGCCAGAGAGGGCCAGGAAAACGTCTTTATAAAGAATTTTAATTTTAGGGATGAAGTAGTCAGAGGGTGGAGGAGTAGGAGGAATATGCCCAGAATCATCCAAAGTTGAGTTGGTAGCAAAGGTTTGAGCGAAGAGTTCAGCTTTAGAAAAGAAGAGACAGCTGTAGAGCCATCTGGATGAAGTAAAGGAGGGAAAGACGAAGAAGTAAAGTTGTTAGAGATATTATTGGCTAGATGCCAGAAATCTCGAGAGGAGTTAGAATTGGAAAGACTTTGACATTTTCTATTGATGAAAGAGTTTTTAGTAAGTTGGAGAATAGATTTGGCATGATTACGGGCAGAAATATATAGGGCATGAGTTTCAGCAGTTGGATGGCTACGGAACCGTTTGTGAGCCGCCTCTCTATCATTGACAGCACGAGAACAAGCAGAGTTAAACCAAGGCTTTTTAGCTTTAGGGTTAGAGAAAGTATGAGGAATGTATAGCTCCATGCCAGAGATAATCACCTCTGTTATGCGCTCGGCACAAAGAGAAGGATCTCTGACATGAAAACAATAATCATCCCAAGGAAATCAGAATAGTACTGCCTTAGTTCCTCCCACTTAGCAGAGTTAAAATGCCAGAAGCACCTCCGCTTAGGCGGGTCCTGAGGCTGCACTGGAGTGATAGAACTGGTAACGGAAATTAGATTGTGGTCGGAGGAGCCCAACGGAGAGGAAAGTTTAACAGAGTAAGCAGAAGGGTTGGAGGTTAGGAAAAGATCAAGAATGTTGGGCGTGTCTCCAAGGCGGTCAGGAATACGGGTAGGGAACTTCACTAGCTGCTCTAGGTCATGAAGGATAGCAAAGTTGAAGGTTTGTTCACCAGGTTGGTCAGTGAAAGAAGATGAAAGCCAAAGCTGGTGGTGAACATTGAGATCTCAGCATTTCTACAACTATCTAGTCGACATAACCTTCCAGACAACTATCCACTCTTCTTCAAGTAACACTCAACTTCCCTCTCCTCTACATTAAGACACACTCGGTCTATCCTTCACTAAAAATCTAAACTGGAAATTTCACATCTCTACTCTTGCTAAATCAGCTTCCAAGAAGTTAGGTGTCCTGTGGCGTCTTCGTCCATTTTTCTCTCCCTCCCAGCTGCTTGCTATGTACAAAGGCCTCATCCGCCCATGTATGGAGTATGGCTCTCATGTCTGGGGGGGATCCACACACAGCTTTACTAAACAAGGTGGAATCTAAAGCTTTTCGTCTTATCAACTCTTCTCCTCTAACTGACTGTCTTGATTCTTTAAGTCACCGCCGCAATGTTGCATCTTTATCTGTCTTCTACCGCTGTTTTCATGCTGTCTGCTCTTCTGAACTTGCTAACTGCTTGCCTTCCCCCCTCCTGCGGCCTCGCTGCACAAGACTCTCTACTTCTTCTCATCCCTATTCTGTCCATCTTCCTAATGCAAGAGTTAACCAGTATCTTCACTCCTTCATTCCCTACACTGGTAAACTCTGGAACTCTCTACCTGTGTCTGTATTTCCACCTGCCTATGACTTAAACTCTTTCAAAGAGGAGTGTCAAGACACCTCTTACGTTAACTGGACCCTCCTTTTAGATTTTTTGTTTTTCTTTCTCCTACTTTCCTCTAAACAGGGCCTGGCAACCAGCAGGATTTTTTTTTTCCAACACTGTTTTCCCTTGGCCAGTGCCCTTGTAATGTAAAAAAAAAAAAAAAAAAAGAAAAGAGAGGGCAGTCCGACCTGGGGACATTTATGGTCCCCTCCCAGAGGGGACTCCGAGGCAGGGCGTGGTGAAGCCATTATTAAATTTTGATTTGAAGAGAGTGTAAAAGTGTAAGGTGTTGTAGTGTAGTGTAGGAAGTAGTAGAAGTTGTCTTTAGAGGGCAGGCTGCAGCTGCTCAATTGTATAAATGAGACCACAAAGGGAACCGGGAAGAGAGGACACGGGGAATCACTCAGTCTGCAGCACTGCCTACATCCCCGTTGGAGGCATAGATTGCCTGAGAGAATGTTATTTTTATTGTTTTAGAGTTAGGGAACTTGAAGACATTATCAATGTTGCCTTCCAGGAATGAATTGTGAGTATACAATTCATTTACTATGTCGTCTTCAGAGTTGTTGTAGATGTGTGCATTAACATTAAAGGCTATGACTGTCTTCTTTGCTTTCAGTTCTGGTGGTATTACTGGATTCATGTCTTCTTTGGAGAATTCTTCCTTAATCTTGTCCTTGAATATCTTTTCTTGTTCTTCCGACGAGACGATGATGAATTCATCTTGGACTGGGAAGATGTTGGTAGGGAAGACATCATTGTTGCCGAGTATTGTTAAGAGAGTGTTCTTTCTTCGTGGATCTTGGCATGAGTAATCTCACGTACAAAAGGGGCGGAGTATGGATATCGGAAATTGATACTTCAATCGTGTCAGGCAAGATTATTGAAGCTATTGATAGGTTTGATGTTCATCACCTTCCTTTGCCCTCAGATCATGCTCCCATATCTATTGAAATTAAGGTCACTTATGACCCTGATGTAGTGTTTAACCGCGCTACAATGTTGGGGGGTCATGCTGCTCTCAATCCCGGCAGCACATTAGCTCATGTCAAGCGCCCTGTGAGGTAGCGGAAGTGTTCCATTGATAGGTTCCTTTTCAATCTTGATCAAAGTGATGCTCCCCTTCAGCACGATAATGTTGACAATTTTGCTCGTAATATTAGTAACGTGCTGTATGAGTGTAGTAATGTTTGTCGCCGCCAGACAGCTCCACCTCCTTGTGAGCTATCTCAAGACAGGTGGCAGAGGCTGTTACAGGATGAGGATGATGCACGGGTGTGGCGTGCTGTGAACTGGCGAGGAGAGATGGTACAGGAGGGGGAACACATGGCGAGCCATGGTGGCCAAGCACAGGATACGCCATCTGATGAAGAGTTTAAGGTCTTTTTGGAGGGTATTTTAAATCCCGGTAATGAACCTGAAATCAATGTTGATGAGTACCGTACAGGCATTAATATCCCAATATTAGATGATAACATTGATGTGAGGGAGGTGGATGACCAGCTCCGTAGGCTTAAGGCGGAGAAGGCGTGCGGTCCCTATGGTTTGTCTCCAGGCCTATTAAAAGTGTTACCTTCCCATTGGATTGTTACCATAACTGCCTTGTTTAATGCCATCTTTATGACAGGTTGTTATCCAGAAGCGTGGCAGATGGCAAAAATGTTCATGGTGTTTAAGCGGGGTGTTAAGACGTGCGTAAATAACTATCGGGGTATAAGTGTTATTAATAGTATGGCCAAGCTATTTGATATGGTTATGTGTGCCAGGCTTCAGCGTTGGTTTGTACCTTACCGTGAACAAGCAGGTGCTCAAGCCAACAGAGGCTGCATAGAACATATTGTGACTCTACGGTTGTTAGTAGATACCGCCAAACGTAAGCGTCAAAAGTTATGTGTCACGTTTGTAGATTTTAGTAATGCATACGATCGTGTGCCAAGGAAGCAATTATTTGATATTTTAAAAAGTCTTGGTTGTGGGGTTATGATGTTGATTACTATCATTGCCATGTATAGTGTGACGCAAAGTGTGCTGGGTACTGTAGTAGTGACAGCCACGGTAGGGGTCCGCCAGGGCTCGCCTACATCATGTTTGCTCTTTATCATATTCGTTAATGATCTTATTAAGTTGATAAAAGAAAATTGTGAACCAGATGGTTTCCTGTCGTGGCTGCATATTCTGGTACTCATGGACGACACGGTGCTGCTCGCCACTTCGCGTGCTAGAATGATTGAAAAAGTTAAACTTTTAAAGTAGTTTTGTGATAGAAGGAACATGAAGATCAATCAAAGTAAAACAAAGTTTTTTGTGATATATGGTACTGAGGAGGATAGACTGACTTTAAATGTCGGTGATGTGTTTATTGATTTTTGTGAAAAATATATTTATCTTGGAAGTGTGTTTACTAGTCAAGGCTCTGTAACAGCTGATATAATGACACACGCAAATAGCAAAATATGTCACATTTTAAAGTTTGTATCTTTTGTAAAGAAAAATAATGATGTTCCTTTTTATGTTAAGCGCAGAGTGTTCGACGCGGCGCTCGTGTCGTCTGTATTGTACGGGTATGAGTCATGGCTGAGTGGTGACTTGAAACCCATCAACAAATTGTATAACTGGGGCCTTAAGCAGATGTTGGGGGTTCGTATCACTACTACTAACTTTTTGTGCTGCATTGAGAGTGGGTGTCCCTCTCTTGCTGACATAGTAAAGGGTAGACAGAGAAAATTTTTCAAGCGTATGTGGCAAGAAAGGCAACATGTAGACGACGACCCTTTAGGTTTTGCGTTGCGTGTTGCTCTCAATGTCCGGACTCACACCAGTAAGTACCTGAGGGACCTTTTAGATAATGATGTTGATGATATTGTTGATGGGATGAATTTTATGAAAGCACAAGTCAGAAATTCGACATCGTCGCGTCTGATCACGTATATGGCAATGAACCCCAATTTAGATGTTCATGAAGTGTATAGGTCGCGCACTTACTTACTTGAACAGCACCGCATAGCATTCACACAGTTCCGTGTCAGTGCCCACTCGCTAGCAGTCGAGGAGGGACGGTGGAATAGACGTGGGCGTGGTCGTTTGCCCCTCGAACTAAGACTGTGTGCATGTGGTGCGGTGCAGACAGAGTCACATGTGTTACTGGACTACCCTCTGACTCAGCAGTTAAGGCAGTATTATGATTTTGAAACAATTCAACAGGTTATGAATCATGATCCACCCCAATGCTGTGAGATAATTTTTAAAGTGTTGTCAAGTTTTTAACGGTTTTTGGTTTTTTACTGTTAAATGTATGTATATTAGTATTTCCTTGTGCATAACATTTAATTTGTGTTCTTTTAACGTTTATTTAGGTTTTGTTTTTTATCTGTATTGTGAGGTTGTCATTACAATTTGTTTTATGGTATGTTGTGTTTTTGTTGAGTTTTTTGGTTTTAGTTCATTAACTTTTATTTGTAGTATGCTTTGCAGTTTTTATTAGTTTTTTTTACAGTTTTAGTTTGCATCGTTTATTTTCTTTTATGTAATGTAATTGGTATTCAATTGAATAATATTAGTTTGTTGGAATTTATTCATGTACAGGGACGGATAAGGACCTTATACAGGGTAAGCAGTTGGAGGGGCGAGAAAAATAAAGTATAATATATTGGACCAAAGGTATGCTGTAGGGCGTAGGCAATATAATTGTAACTTACCCACTTGAGCGCTGGTTCTCCAAAGAGTACAAAAAGTGCTGAAATCATCAGCCAGAATTAGGGGAGCAAATGCCTTGATACCTCCCTATTAAAAGAAGACAAGTTGTAGGAATTCGGAAATACAGATGCAGGGAGGGAGTTCCAGAGTTTACCACTGAAAGGAATGAATGATTGAAAATACTGGTTAACTCTTGCATTAGGGAGTTGGACAGATTAGGGATGAGAGGAAGAAGAAAGCCTTGTGCAGCGTGGCCTCAGGAGGAGGGGAGGCATGCAGTTAGCAAGATCAGTAGAACAGTTAACATGAAAATAGCGATAAAATATAGAAAGGGATGCAACATTTCGGCGGTGAGAAAGAGATTGAAGACAATTAGTCAGAGGAGGGGAGTTGATGAGACGAAAAGCTTTCGATTCCACCAAACATGAGAAGAGTACTCCATACAGGGACGGATAAGGCCCTTATACAGGGTAAGCAGTTGGAGGGGCGAGAAAAATTGTCGGAGACGCCTCATAATACCTAATTTCATAGAAGCTGTTTTAGCAAGAGATGAAATGTGAAGTTTCCACTTAAGATTAAGAATAAAGGACAGACCGAGGATATTCATTGTGGAAGAGGGAGACAGTTGAGTGTCATTGAAGAAGAGGGGATAGTTGTCTGAAAGGTTGTGTCGAGTTGAAAGATGGAGGAATTGAGTTTTTGAGGCATTGAAAACTACTAGATTTTCTCTGCCCCAATCGGAAATCTTAAAAAGATCGGAAGTCAGGTGTTCCGTGGCGTCCCCGCGTGATCTGTTTACTTCTTGAAGGGGTGGACGTCTCTGAAAGAACGTGAAAAGATGTAGGGCCGTATCATCAGCGTAAGAGTGGATAGGGCAAGAAGTTTGGTTAAGAAGGTCATTAATGAATAATAGAAAGAGAGTGGGTGAGAGGACAGAGCCTTGAGGAACCCCATTATTAATAGGTTTAGAAGAACAGTAGCCGTCTACCATAGCAGCAATAGAGCGGTCGGAAAGGAAACTTGAGATAAAGTTGCAGAGAGAAGGATAGAAGCCGTGGGAGGGCAGTTTTGAAATCAAAGCTTTATGCCAGACTCTATCAAAAGCTTTCGATATGTCTAACGCTACAGCAAAAGTTTCACCGAAATCTCTAAAATAGGATGACCAAGACTCAGTAAGGAAAGCAAGAAGATCACCAGTAGAGCGACCTTGACGGAAGCTATACTGGCGATCAGACAGAAGCTTGTGAAGTGTCATGTTTGAGAATCTTCCTATTCAGGATAGATTAAAAAATTTAAGACAAGCAAGAGATTAAAGCTATAGGACGGTAGTTTCATGGATTAGAACGGTCACCCTTTTTTAGGAACAGGCTGAATGTAGGCGAACTTCCAGCAGGAAGGAAAGGTGGAAGTCAATAGACAAAGTTGGAAGAGTTTGGCCAGGCAAGGTGCAAGCACAGAAGCACAGTTTTTGAGAACAATAGGAGGGACTACATAAGGTCCATAAGCCTTCCGAGGGTTTAGGCCAGCATGGGCATGGAAAACATCGTTACGAAGAATTTTGATTGTAGACATGAAATAGTTAGAGGGAGGAGGAGAGGGAGGGACAAGCCCAGAATCGTCCAAGGTGGAGTTGTGAGCAAAGGTTTGAGAAAAGAGTTCAGCTTTAGAGACAGAAGAGATGGCAGTGGTGCCATCAGGATGAAATAAAGGAGGGAAAGATAATGAAGTGAAGTTATTTGAGATGGTTTTGGCTACATGCCAGAAGTCACAAGGAAAGTTTGAGTTTGAAAGATTTTGACATTTTCTATTTATGAAAGAGTGTTTTGGCAAGTTGAAGAACAGACTTGGCATGATTCCGGGCATAGATATAAAGTGCATGAGATTCAGGAGATGGAAAGCTCAAGTACCTTTTGTGGGCAACCTCATGTATAGCACGAGAACAGGTTGAGTTAAACTAAGGTTTAGAAAGTTTAGGTTGAGAAAAAGAATGAGGAATGTACGCCCACATGCCAGACAGTAACACCTCTGTTATGCGTTCAGCACAAAGAGATGGATCTCTGACACGGAAGCATTAATCATTCCAGGGGAAATCAGCATAATACCTTTTCAGGTCTCCCCAACTGGCAGAGGCAAAACGCCAGAGGCACCTACGCTTTGGGGGATCCTGCGGAGGGATTGGAGAAATAGGACAAGATACAGAAATGAGATTGTGATTGGAGGAGCCCAATGGAGATGAAAGGGAGGAGGAGGAGGATTTGGTGTTAGGCGACGCAACAGCATAGGTCATATGGCGCCGCATGAAACTATTTAATTAAAACCAAGAGGGTTTAAAACAAATCGTAAAATAACTAAAACAAGTAAAAACGATAAAATTAATGGTAATTAAAAACAAAAAGCTACAATAATATACATAAAACATTAAAATACATATAATAAAATTAAATAAAATTCACAGCTTTGGGAGAAGGCCAGCTTCTCCCAAAAATCTAAAAACGTCATGGCCTTGGGCCAGACACTTTGGTCCAAGGACCTTTGAGATATATTAGACACCGCTATCTCTACCGCGACAGCGGTAGAGGTAGCGGTGTCGTAACTCTATCAAACTAGGGCACTCTACCAATAGGTGCCGCACGGTAAGCGGCACCAGGCAGTCATCACAGTAAGGTTGAGGGTCCCTGGTCAACAGGTACCTCTATGTAAGGTACGTGTGACCTATACACAGTCGCGCCAATAAAGTCTGTAAACGTCGATCTCGAACATGGGTGTATGTCCAGTGAGGGATAGAGGAAATAGTGATCTCTCCCATTTTCGAGGTTGCAATCCCCGGTAGCCATCTCCTCTGCCAGATTGTTGCAACTGCCTCACGAATTAGAGAAAAGACATCTCGAAACGGAACAGACGCAGGAGATGGAGCGCGACTTGTTGCCTCTTTAGCGAAGCGATCTGCGTGTTCATTCCCTGGAACACCAACGTGACCAGGAACCCAACACGATATCCTCGTTGTGTAAGAAGGTATAGCCACTCCAGGGCTGATAAAACCAAAGGGTTAAAGGATATAGTGCAAGAGAGAGAAGTAAGAGCACTGCGACAGTCACTAAAAATTGTAAAAGACGAAACCGGTAGAGTAAAAATTATTTGTAAAGCTAGGACTATGGCAGACAGCTCCGCAATAAAAACGGAAGGAAGGCTGCCACACCGATAAAAAGAGGGGAAAACCACACTAAATCCAACGCCTGAGTCGGATTTGGAGCCATCAGTAAAAACAGGGATATCATCAGAATGCATAAAAAAGTGTTCTAAGAACCGTGTGTGGGACAGAGCTGGCAGAAAATCTTTTTTGCCATCCATGGCAGGGCATAATGAGGTAACAGGAAGCTGCCAATAACCAACTCGCGGGAGACGGAAAGAGTACACAGGAGTGGGGTCGATAGATAACTCTGCCATGAGATTTGCAACACGTAGGCCAAAAGGTTTAGGGAGACTCGGTCGAGTGACATACGCCTGCGAGCGCGAGTCCCGCAACATTGACATACAGGGGACAAAATCAGACAGACGGTGGGTGCGAAACCAACACCGGAGCATCGAAGATTGGCGCCGGAGGTCGAGCGGCCAGAAACCAGCATCCACTAGAAGGCTAGGTATTGGAGATGTCCGAAATGCACCCGTAGCCAAGCGGACCCCAGCATGATGCACGGGGTCAAGCGAGCGTAGTCGTGCATCTGTTGCGGATGAGTAGATCTCACAGCCGTATTCCAGCTTCGGAAGTATGAGTGTACGGTGAAGCAACAGCAACGTGTCCCTGTCCGCACCCCAAGAGGTATGACTTAAAACCCGAAGAAGGGATAGTGCCTGCCGACAAGACGCCTTAAGAGAGCGAAAATGGGGAACCCAGGTGAGACGGTTGTCAAATAAAAGGCCAAGATATCGAGTCGCCTCCACGCATGAGAGGCGTCTATTGGCGAGGTATAAATCCGGGTCTGGATGGACACCACGATTGCGACAAAAATGCATGGCTACGGTCTTCGAGGTGGAGAATCGAAAACCGTTCATGTTGGCCCAACTGGACACCCTATTGATCGGCTAGTTGGAGATTGCGCTCAATCAGTGACATCCTAGAAGCAGCAAAAGAGATGCACAAGTCGTCCACATATAAAGAACTGTGAACGCCATCCGGTAGCGTATCTATAACACCATTTATTGCAACTTGCGAATAGCGTAACACTAAGAATATGTAATAGCTTCAGCAGGGCGAAACAAAAACCAGGCAGCGACAGGTGCGGTGTATTAGAGCTGAGCGACAAAGGTGTATCCGCCTACATGGCTGGGGCTTGACTGAGCCAAAGTTCACAGGTGTTACAATTGTCAGCTAGCTTGAAACAACGAAAGTAACTCGAATAAAACAGTAAAACGTATAAAGCCTCGAATGCTTCATTAAGTTTACAACAGAATACTTCCCTGTGGGACACCGTCATTTAAAGCTGTAGCATCGGAGAGAACACTCCCAACTCGAACCCGATAAAAAACGTCTGGATAAAAACTGCTGGATAAAAATAGGAAGGTGGCCCCGAAGGCCCAAATTAAACAAAGACTGTAAAATGCCATGAAACCAAGCCGTGTCGTAGGCCTTCTCCAGGTCAAAAAAGACTGTTACTTGATGGTGGTGATTAGCGAAGGCCTCACAAATGGAAGACTCTAGGGATAAAAGAGCATCAGTAGTAGACCTCATCTTTCGGAAGCCGTACTGTACCGGTGACAAGTACTTCCCCCTCTCCAAATACCACATGAGTCTTATATTTACCATCTTTTCTAACACTTTGCAAATACAAGAAGTTAAAGATATAAGACGGTAGTTCGTAGCCTGGAGATTATCTTTCCCAGGCTTCGGAAATGGGAGAACCACTGCCACAGCCCAAGAAGATGGAAAGTCACCGGTATGCCAAATCATGTTATAAAGATTTAAGAGAAAGTTAAAAGCAGTGTCAGACATGTGGCGCAAGAAGGCATAAGGTATATCATCTGGCCCACGAGAAGAGTCGTGACACTGGGACAAAGCGGTCCGCAACTCGGAAGCAGAGAAAGGGACATTATAAGACTCCCCTCCAGCGGAAGAAAAGTTTATGCCGAGAGATTCCATTCTACTGGCGGTGACGTGCGCCCGGAGCTGCAGGATGCCTCTGGGAAACACTGCCAAAGTGCTCCGCGAAGAGGTCAGCGACATTCCTAGGGTCTGCCACCGTTCGCCCAGCAGACAACAAAATTGGTGGGGAAGGAGCAGAATACTTCCCAGCATTTCGGCGGACTTTGTTGAAGACATCTGTAAGAGAGGTGCGGACGTTTATGGAAGAGACATAGGCTTTCCACGAGGCTCTTTGTGCCTCTTTCAAAACGCGGCGGGCCCGAGCTCGGCATCGCCGAAAAGCTTCCAGGCACTGCGGGTCCCCACGATGTCGCCGGAGACGAGAAAGCTGCCCGTTTCTCTTTACCGCTGCAGTGCATGATGCGTTCCACCAAGGAACGGGACGCTTAGTAAAGCGACCTGACGTCCTAGGGATTGTCTGAAGGGCTAAAGAAATTAAAAAATCAGTAAAATAATCAACAGCCTCAGCACAAGTAGAAAAGTCAGCCAGCGGACGAATAAAAGAGCTAAGGTCTGTGAATCGACGCCAATCTGCCTTGTCTAAAACCCAGCGTGGTGGCCGGGACTGTGGCTCAGATTTCACAGATTGCAATAAAATCGGAAAGTGGTCACTACCGTGTAAATCCGGTAGGACTCGCCAATTAAAATCAAGGAAAGAATTAGATGTACAAAGAGAAAGATCGATAGCTGTAAAAGTCCCAGTAGGAGTGTGGAAATGTGTAACATCCCCAGAATTTAAAATCTCCAATCCCTCATCCTCAATAAAAGAACCGATTAAAACCCCACGAGGATTACTAGCACCTTCATCCCACAATGGGTGACGGCCGTTAAAATCTCCCAACAAAAGAAAAGGCGGAGTCAGCTGACGCACCAGGCCGTCAAGCTCACCCCTGGAGACAGGAAGCCGAGGAGGAGATATAAACTGCAGATGGTGTACAGTCGTCCCATAAAGACCTTAACAGCAACCACCTGAAGGGGAGAGTTAAGTTGTACCGGGATAACAGGTATATCCTGACGGACTAGAATAGCTGTGCCACCGTGGTGGCCCTGGCCAGGAAAAGGAGTGTTAAAAAAAGCACGATAGCCAGGAGGACTAGAATAAGTACTATCACCTATCATAGTCTCTTGTAGAGCTACACAGGCTGCAGAGAACTCCGACAGCAAAGCTCGGTGTTCCCCCCACGAGGCGCGAAGGCCTCAACAGTTCCATTGTAGAAGCTTGAAGACGACTATTTGGGTGCAGTGGACGAGCGAGCCTTTTGTGGCTGCCCGTGACTGACCTGACTAGAAATAATCAAACGACGAGAAGACACCGGGAATTGAGGTGTGCCGGGTCGTTGGACCGCAGCCTTTCGGCTTATCGGTGGGTGATGCGAACTATCATCACTTTTACTGGTCCTCGGAGGACGAGGATCAGGCAGGACTGCACTTTCCGATACAGTTGGTCCACGAGGGACGGCTATGACAATATCATCGGACGTCTCCATGCTCAGACCGTCCTCATCATAAGAAGCCCGATCTGAGACGGAGGGCGTCACAGAAGGCTGGACAGAAACTACTGGAGCTACCCTAGCAGAGCGGTCCCTGGAGGACTCACGATTATAAGCACCGGGAGAAAACTTAGACTGCTTATGCTGAGCTAAATCTAACGACTCCGCAGAGCCGCGGTGCCGCTTAGTTAGACCCTTGAAAGGCTTAGGAGATACAGGTGGCAAATGGACATCTACTACATGGGTGACTTTGTTCAAGTCCGTATTTTCTCGTCACTTCTAAGAGATGACTCAACCGAGTCATCAGCCAAAATGGCAAACCTGTTAGCCAGATAAACAGTACCACCCGCCCCAACAGAGCGAGAGGTAGCAGGAGGAGTTGTCTTCGGACCGGCAGACTCAGCCGAAGAGCGAGCGGCCAATGAAGCATAGGATGTCGCACCAGTACCATCCTTCTGGCGGTACAGGAGTTCACGGCGGGCGCTACCGAGGCTGATAAACTGACTATTGGCAAGCTGTAGAATGTCCTGCTCCAGGCGATACCTGGGGCATTGCCTGGAACGTACCTGGTGAGCATCACGACAATGAAAACAATAAGCTGCACCATTGCAATGCTCCTCTGAATGCGAGTCGAGTGCAGAGCAATTACCACATCGGGAAGCTTCCTTACACGAGCTTTTCCCGTGACCGTACCCATAGCATGAGAAGCACTGAAGAGGGCGAGAAACAAAGCGCCTCACCCTAAGGTTGATAGGACCGATATTAACACGGTCAGGAAGGGTGGACCCAAAAAATGTGAGAAGGACCATGTTGGAGGAGTTCCTCATCTTAGTCACCTTTTGTACTGAGCTAGGGCACATTGCTAGTATTTCCTCTTCTGGGAATTCATAGAGGTCTTGGCTATAAACACAACCTTTGCTATAGTTAAAGGTGGGATGAGCCTTAACAGTCTCAAACATGCTGTCAGAAGGGCATGGGAGATGTTGCAACATCCTAGCTTGCGTAAGATCTTTTGCTCGCACAAGCACCCCCTTCCCATACTTTTTCAGATTCCCCTCAGGAATCGTGCCGATTTCTTTGGACAGGTACCGGGAGGCATGGATGAAATTCCCACGCCCATTTCTATAGTACGCCACAAACCAACGTGGAGGTGGGATCTGGCGGACTGCTGGAACTGAATTCTCTAAATAGTTTTCAAAAACATTTGGGATGTAATCCATGTCACTGTCTGAAATATTACGTGACTGGAGAAATTCAGTTTTAAAGCCATGGCCGGCGAGGGGCAGAGATGCTACATGTTCATAAGCTAAACAGGCTTCATCACATGACATAAACGTCACATAGCAGTGGTTAGAAGGAAAGTCCTTATCATAAACCAGTCGAATGCGAACAACCGTATCATACGCCTTGAGAAGTGAGTGCAAGGCATGATAGGAAAATGATGGATTAACATTTAACATTACAAGAGTCATATGCAGCAGAAATGCATCCCTCAAAAGAACTTCCAGAACAGGAGACTGCTGTGGGAGGCCCTTGTGGAGGGGAATCCTCCTCCTTACTCAGACCTGAAAATGACGTCTCGTGGGCCAGATCAGCCACCTCACGAGAACCTGAATGTTTTTTGTGTTTTCCCATAAAAAAAAAACAGCTACACAAAAAATTGGCTCCAGGGGCAAGGGGAACCACATACTGGGACTACAATGGGAGGAAGCGCTGGCTGCCGTGGACGGGGTACCTCGTCCCCATGCAGACCAGTCGTTTTAAAAACAGGCCCCACATGATACGAATGTTTGTCCACGACAGAGCTGAGATCCCCCCTCCCAAAGCATCCCAGCCTGGACACCCAACCATCCAGCACAGGACAGCCCCTATTGGGCGATCCCTCCAGCGGGTGGCTCCGCTGGTCCACCGGCAGCCTACGTAGGAACCATTTAGTCTGGCCCCTCACTGGCGTCCGTACTAGCATGGGTAGCCCTCTCCCCCTCGAAAGGGCAGAGCAGGGGCCTAAGCCCCTTCTAGCCTAGCTCGCCAGGTCACAGGGGCACGCAAGCCCCCCCCCACCACGACAAGGCGGTTCCCATCTGGGGGAGGAGATGAAAGGGTGACAGCATAAGCAGAAGGGTTAGAGGTGAGGAAGAGATCAAGAATTTTGGGCGTGTCTCCAAGACGGTCAGGAATACGAGTAGGGTGTTGCACCAAATGCTCTAGGTCATGGAGGATAGCAAAGTTGAAGGCTAGTACACCAGGGTGGTCAGTGAAGGGAGAGGAAAGCCAAAGCTGGTGGTGAACAGTGAAATCTCCAAGAATGGAAATCTCAGCGAAAGGGTAGAGGAACAGAATGTGCTCCACTTTAGAAGTTAAGTAGTCGAAGAAATTACTATAGTCACAAGAGTTAGGGGAGAGATAAACAGCACAGATGAATTTAGTTTGAGAGTGACTTAAGTCGTACCCAGATGGTGGAAAATTCGGAAGACTCAAGAACGTGGGCACGAGAGCAAGTAAGGTCGTTGCGCACATAGACGCAACATCCAGCTTTGGAATGAAAATAAGAATATAGAAAGTAAGAGGAAACATAGAAGGGGCTACTGTCAGTTGCCTCAGACAGCTGTGTTTCGGTGAGGAAAAGAAGATGAGGTTTAGTAGAGGAGAGGTGGTGTTCCACAGATTGAAAATTAAATCTAACGGCCATATTCTTAATCAATCCCACATCAAGCTACAAAATTGTGGGGTAGTCCCACACCACGAGTGGGGCACACAATATTTTGGTATTCTAGAACGCGCGGTGTGGTGTGGGATCGGTGGCGCTGTGACTAGGGAAGGTTGGTATGCGTGAGGGACGAAAGTTTGGCTGTCTTGCGCTTGGGATGGAAAATAATGACGTCATGGTAAACACCGCTTCATGTTTTAGCGCCAAGAAGAAGGTAGAGAGAAGAGCGATGGAAAAACGATACGCAGGAGAAAAGGAGATCAGTCTCCTTATTGAAATAATAGAAAAGTACGTTCTAATGGACAAGAGAACTGACTATGCCATGATCACAAAGAAGAATGAAGCATGGAATAGAGTCGCTGAGCTGTTTAATAGTGCAGCGATGGAATCCCTCCTATTCTAAAAAAAACTGCGCTTCCATGCTTGCACCTTGCCTGGCCAAACACATGAAATCTTCATGTGACTTTGGTAATTACAGTATTTTGTTCTTTCTGGTATTTCAGAAAATGCAGAAAGAACTGTGGTGGTTAACGTTCCTACCCCATCATACAGTTCATCACCAGTTGCCCCCGTCAGTAATCCAAAACCACCTTCAGCTTCTACCGGTGACACAGGTGAAGCTCTATCATCCTTAGCTTCGATGCATCCTCGGAAAATGATGTGTTCTGTATCCTTTCAGGACAAATGCTATGAGGGGACATTGGGCTTGCAAAGAAAAGAACATGATATGCATATTAAAAATTTGACAGTGAAAAGTGAAATACTAGAAACTGGAAAAAGTTAAAAGCCCTTAATTTGGAAATTGCTCTTATGGATAAAAATTTAAAGAACCTTAACTTACAAGTAGCAGGGCAGAAACTGGTAAACCAGAAATTGCTAGGGGATTTACTAAAATATTTTGGGAAGAATGGCTTTCTAATCAAAGTGATGAATGAATAATTTGGTAATATACAAGGAGTCTTGTGACTATAGGTACAAATACTAGGATATGATAATTCTAGTGATTTTCAGTCAAAAGTAATTTTTCCATACATAATTTGTTTTAGCTTTATTATGAGGAATATTGAGGTTGAAAGGTATAGGGAACTGCATTGTAGAGCAGCAGTAGCATGGTGCTGAGTGTTTTGTGACCTGCAGTATTAACATTTATTTGTACTATTGTGGGGATTTGAGGGCTTGTAGTGTACAAATAAATGTTAATACTGCATATCACAGAAACACTCAGCACCATGCTACTGTTGCTCGCACTGCAGTTCCATATAGCCTTGAACCTAAATTTCCTGTAAAATAAATACCATTTTATCTAGAAACAATCTGAAATAAAAGAAATAATGTGCATCACAATGTAAGGACCTTGTATTTTTTACTTCTATTAATTTGACCTACTATATGCCAATCATATATAACTTGACTCACTGGACACCCTATAGACTTCTATTAAAGATGTTGCTGTCATGTGCACTACCAGGCCATCTTGCTACTACATTGTAAACTGTCATTTTCTTTTTTCTTTCAGAGAAAAGTTGATAGTTATCACCCATTCATCTAGCTGTTCTCTTTGTTGTTCGGCAACCTTATTGGAATAATTTGCAGTTGTTTCACATAACCTTGGATGGCACATGACCTTGGGTGGCCCTACTGGGCAAAATAAGAAGAAAGGGATGATTTTATATCACTGTGTATTTCCTTTAGTTTCAGCTGCATTTATTTTTTTCACAAATTTTCCCACTCCCATTAAAAAAAATGGTACCTGAACATTCATTGTCTGCTATGTCATGTTGGCTGTGGTTAGAATTAAGGACAAACAAATCTTCAAGAATTTATGGAAATATTTATTTATTTATTTTATAATGATTAATTCATTTGTTGTGTTACTCATAAAGGATTTAATAAATATTTTATCAATCAAAGTTTTTTCATAAATCAAACCAGTGTAGTTACTGAAGGCCAGTACATTCATTTCCATTTTGTGCACTTGTACATTACATCATTTGATCACGAGAACAGTGTTAAAAATATTTTCTTATGTATCGCTGCCTTGCAACATTCATTTCCATTTTGTGCACTTGTACATTACATCATTTGATCACGAGAACAGTGTTAAAAATATTTTCTTATGTATCGCTGCCTTGCAACGTTACCTGAGCCTGCATTTCAGAGTAATTTTCTGCCTCATGATCATGGTTTTGATCCATTTCAGATTCATCTGTTAGGGGAATATTTTCTTGAATGGCTATGTTGTGTAGCACAGCTGCTGCAACAATGACTGCTAAGGTGTTGTCCAGACTGATGCACAAAGTTTTACCGAGACAAGCAAAACGCTTCTTCAAAACACCAAAAGCTCTCTCTATACAATTTCTGGTTTTGACCTGAGCTGTGTTGTACCTACGCTCCTGAACACTCTGTGGGTTTCTGAGAGGTGTGAACAAAACATTTCTGCAAGCATAGCCTGCGTCACCTAGCAATATACCTCTATGTATTCCTTCCTCCATCTCCGCACACAAACGACTTTTATTAAAGATGTTGCTGTCATGTGCACTACCAGGCCATTTTGCTACTATATTGAAAAACTGTAATTGTGGTCCACAAACTGCCTGCATATTTATAGAGAACTTTCCTTTCCTGTTCCAGAATGTCTCTGAACGATCTCCTGGAGGTTTAGTTATCTGGATATGTGTGCAATCTATACAACCTATGATTCCAGGCATGTCAGCAATGTTTTTAAAGTGCTCCATCACCTGCAGGGTTTCATTAGGTGCTGGCATCTTGATGATTTGATGGCCAAGCATTCCAACTGCTTTAGATACACGACTGATGCATCGAGACACAGCAGGTTGAGATATCTCAAGACAGTCAGACAGTCTTCTTCAGTGTGGCAATGAAAGGGGTCCATACGGTCTCTCAAAATCCTTCTTAGAGCCTGCTGCAGTCAGTCTTGAGCCCGTAGATATGGAAACGTACTGGAAATCATAACAGGAGTAAGATAAGTCCAATGTTGATAAGCAGTAAAAATAAAAAGAAAAGAAATAACAACAAAACCAGCACCATAGAAATTATAACAGGAGTAGGTAAATTGGTATTATTTCAGAAGAAACCTTTACGCACTGCAGTATATTCAACACTTCTCATCTGTTAGCGATTTTAATTGCTATAATTTCAAAACACGCAAATGCATCACAAACTTTTTAAAAGTTGGTGGTTTTATTTGGGGTGAGGTGAAGTATGGTAAGGTTAGGCTAGGTTTTTTTTGCCCTCTGCAAGTAAAAATGAGAGGGTTAGGTTATTTAGCTTAGGTTAGATTAAAATTGGTGTTTATGGATGGAGCAGCATTGTGCAATCCAGACCAGCTTTACCAATAATGAACCCCCAACAATTCACTACTTTTGTGGTTGTATCCACTATACATAAAATCCATGACCGTGAATTTCCACTACAGGCTACCTACAGAGTAAATTTTATCCTTCCATCTTTTAGTGTAATTAGGGTAAAGTTGTTAGGTTAGATTAGATTGGTTAGGTTCGGGTTAAAAATTCTTTTTACTAAAGTGCCATTATTTCATTAGGGTAAGTCAGTTCAAGTTAGGTTAGGTTAGATTAGCTAAACTAGGTTAATAAAGTTGTTAGGTTTGTATGCCTTAACTTTTATACCAGTATTAGGAATTGATTTGATGTTTCTCGCTAAAGAAACCCGATTTCCAGCAGGTTGCCCAAGATAGTTTGAGATAGTAGTAGCCACAAATTGAAAAGTACACATTTGTGACAGAAAAAAAGCTACAAAACTACGAGTATCACGTAATCGTAAAGCACATCAGAAAATCGCTGGTTGGGTTAAAGTAAAAATGATCATTTAAATACAAAATTGCAAGAACGTAACAATTAAACAGCTAGTAAATGGAGAGACAAATGCAGTGAGTGTGACAGTTACGGTGGGTCTGTTATGTTGCACTGGGTTGCAAGTAACCTGATTAAACTGGATTTATCACTAATTTAGAAGTACGGCCTATTTCTTACCTATTTATGTCTGTTTATACAGAGCGAAATAAGAAAATGTATACTTCTTTGGTCGGTTATCTGGCTGGTACCATATATACAGTATAAGTGAATTTACACCCTAGGTATCTGATTTTTATATTATTAAGAAACAAAAATAATTCCCATATAAAATACATAACATATCCTTACCTGATGAGGTTATGAGGTAGGTGAGCAAAGGAGTTAAGCGGCCCGCTGTTGTGGTGTTCCAGTACTCCGTGCGGTAGAGCTAAACTCTTGTAAACATGTAATTGCGGCATGTAAAAACTATTAAAACTCTTTGATTTTTTATCTAGGTCGCTTTTCTTATCTCATTACAAAGTGTACGTGCCATTTATGCTTTATTTTCTCTAATCACAATGGTTTTTTTTATCAATGTGGGGATGATTGTGGGCAGGGGTATCCAGCTACAAAATTATTCCAATATTTTGTGGGATTTCAGTGTGGAGTAGTCCCACACCACACTCGTGGAAGAGCTTTAAGAATACCAAACCAGTGTAGTGTGGGACGCTGGGATCCCACATTGCGTTTAAGAATACAGCTGTAAGACCGCGAATGTTGCAGAAGTTAATGTAGAAAAAGTTGAGGGAGGTGTCAAGGCATTTGGGGGTCATCAACAGGAGAGGTGTCAGACCTGGGGACATTTTTGGTCCCCTCCCCAGAAGGGAACTCCGAGGCATTTATTTCGGGTCCCATTTTCCTTTTAAATTTTGATTTGGAGTGAAAGGTGTATGTGTGGTAAGTGCATGTAGTTTCGTGTGAAGAAGGAGAGTTGTCATTAGAGGGTAGGCTGTGACTGCCCCCTTGAGTTGTAAGACACAAAGGGAAACATTCAGCGAGATCACAACTAGCTTTACTGGAAGGTTCACAGCACCCACTGAACTAGTGCTATTAAATCTCACTGGGAGTAAGCTATAGTTACGGTAGGTGTCTACTACCTCCTCCTATTATATATATATATATATATATATATATATATATATATATATATATATATATATATATATATATATATATATATATATATATATATATATATATACATATAATAATAGGTCTTCCTGAGAGCATTACAATACACAAGAAAAACATTGCTGGCAGGATGCCATTAAGTGTTAACCTAAAATACATTACATATTAGACGGTCGTAAAAAAAAAAAAAAAAAAAAATATATATATATATATATATATATATATATATATATATATATATATTTTGCCTTTTTAATTATAACAAGATTTCGCTACAAAGGTCAATGACTACTGATAATTTCAACTCGGAAAGGTCACAATCATAACATGGTGTATTTATGTACTTGGATATTAAATGGCTCAAGTATTATTTCATATAACGGCGCTTGCGCCAGCAAGATAGTGAGCTTAAAAGGGATCAACGGTATAGAAAATCGGTTGTAGCAAGAGTTTATTGGTCTCACACTACATGAAACAAGAAGATGGGTATTCATCGCTGCCTTATTCTAGCAATGGAACAGGTGAAGTATTAAACGAAGTGAGAAGAGAGGAACGAGTGTTTAGTTCGAGATATCCACTGACTGGCGAGTTCTCTCTCTCAGGGGAGCTATCAACTCCCGGAATGACCTCTCGTTTTTGGCATAGGAGAGACAACAATTTATATGATCTTCAACGTCCTTTTCCATTTGTGGCTAGAAGTATTTCAACTTCGAGTGTCTGTACATCTTATTATTTTATAGATTAGAAATTGTGGGAAGATCATGTAAGTAATTCAGGACATCCTTTACTAACGACTTTGGCATTACTAATTGTCTTATTTTCTACCGACAGGAGTTTTTGTCTGAGAGGATCGTATTCTCGTACAATATTCCATGTACAGATTATTTAACTTTCTTAGGCAATTCAGGGCGAGAGAATGAGTCAGGGTAAGACTCCACACATTCTATCATTCTATCTATTTTTTTACTCATGTTTGATTACTTCCTCATTGAGCGCTGTGAATTCATTAAGTTAATGTTACACACAATTGTATAAAGTTCCCTGTTCTCGCTAATGTTCCTAGATAGAGCGTCTGCTGCCTTTCTTTTTTACTTAAAATGTATTCGAAAGTCACCTCGTAATTCTGTAATGTTGTGAACCATCTGCCAATCTTATCTTGCAAGTTTTTATGTTTGAACAGTTTCTGTATGCCTGTGGTCTCGGTCCAGACCCTAATCTTGTATCCCAATATCATGGTACGAATTTTTTCGAAACATTAGATAACTGCAAATATTTTACGTTTTGTTAAGCTATAAGTACGTTCCACTGAGATGCAAAGTCATGAAGCATATGCAATAGGATGAGGTCTGTTATGACGTTCTTGCTTTAAAACACCTCTTACGGCTGTGACACCAGTATGTAAAATAAATTCCTGATGAAGAATTCTAACTTTGTCGACTGAGGTAGAAGTGGGAAAGGTGTATACTGCATATATCTTAAATTCTACTGTTCTTAGACCATGTTGGTATATTTGATGACCCATATAAATGACCTTATCTTGGAGAAAAGAATATTAACATTTTCAATCTTGACCTTCAGTCCTTCCTTCCCGTCTCGTGAAAACAAGTGGTTTGCGAAGTGCTCCTTTTTTGTTTTAAAACTATTGGGATGTCATCCATGAAAACATTTGCAGTGTTCCTCAACAACCTATCCAAAACGATATTCATCAATATCATGTATGTAAGTGGATGCCTAAAGGGGCATTCTTTTGAATTAATAATGACCTGTGGAAGAATTGATCTCCTTGCTAGTCTCATTTATACAGCTCTATCTGCCAGAACGCGCTCTTGATATCTATTATGCTAAAAAAAAAAAAAAAAAAAAAATTGTTCCTAACCAGCGTAAAATATCTGCGATTCCCAGAAGTAGGTTTATCTCGTTCAAACGGCGATAATCTATTACTGGTCTGGGAGTGCTGTCTGATTTAGGTACTAGGATCAATGGAAAGTTGCACTCACTTTGCTTATTGTTAATTTCACTAATTATGGTGTCAAGTTTATCGGTGAGTCTTGAATGTGGCATAAGGTAGGCTGATAGAATGTTCTACTACTACAGCTCTCAACTTGAAAGTGTTATGCTATGTTAACTTTTAAATTAGTTTCTCCTAAGGCTTTCACCTTATTTCCTGTCACTCCCTGAAGAGTGCATTTTATTGGATCAAGCAATATCTCTTCAGGTTTCACTTTTCTTAGTAAAACTACCGTCTTATTACTTTCATCTTTAAGAATATGTCGTCAACAAGAAGGTTCTTAAACATCTAGGTCTTTACCATCTATCTGATTGCCAGTATGGTTACCGTTAGTCTTTTAGAAATTTTGGTGAAACTTTTGCTGTTTCTTTAGACATATCAAGAGCTCTTAATAGTCTAGCAGAAAGCTTTGATTTCTAGACTATCCTCCAACTGCTAATGTTTTTCTCTCTGTAACTTTGTCTCAAGTTTCCTTTCTAACTTTTTTATTGCTGCTTTAGTAGACTGTCTCCCAAATGGTATTCCTCTGGGTTCTGTCTTGTCGTTCACTTTTTTCGTATTATTTATCAATGATCTTCTAAACTAAATTTCTGGCCCTATACACTCTCACACTGATGATGCCACCCTGCTCTCGTCCACGTCTTTTCTTAGATCAATCTTTCAAGAAGAAAACAGAACGTGCAGGGATGCAACAGAATACCTGACATCTGATCTCTCTAAAATGTTTGATTGGGGCAGAGTAAATGTGGTATTATTCACTGCTTGAAAAATAATTCTTTCAGCTATCAGCCTAACACAACCAATAAGACAACTACCCTTTTTATTACAATGACACTCAACTGTCCCCGTCTTCTACACTGAAAATCCCCAGTCTGTTCCACTTGAACTGCAGGTTCACTAAAAGATCTGAAAGAAATTAGCCAAAAGGTAGGGACAAATGTCTTGAAACTTCCCTCTTAAAAGAAATCAAGTCTTAGGACGATGGAAATATAGAAGCAAGCAGGGAGTTTCCAGATGGTATCAGTGAAAGGTATGAAAGATTGAAAATACTGGTTAACTCTTGTGTTAGAGGGTTGGGCAGAGTATGGATGAGAGGAAGAAGAAAGCCTTGTACAGAGAGGCCGCAGGAGGAGGGGAGGCATACAGTTACCAAGATCAGTAGAACAGTTAGCATGAACAAAGCGATAAAAGATAGAAAGAGATGCAACATTTCGGCTGAGAGAGGCCAGCCAGAGGAGGTGAATTGATGGAACGAAAAGTTTTGATTCCATCCTATCTAATAAAGCTGTATGAATGGAACCTCCCAAACATGCGAAGAGTACTCCATACAAAGAGAGATAAAGGCCCTTGCACAGATTTAGCAGTTGGAGGGACGAGAAAAACTGACGGAGATGCCGCAGAAAGCCTAACTTTATAGAAGCTGTTTTAGCAAGAGATGAGGTGTGAAGTTTGCAGTTAAGATTATGATTCAAGGACAGACCAGTATGAAAGAGGGAGACTGTTGAGTGTCATTGAAGAAGAGGGGATAGTCACGCTTTAGATACAGACATGGTTAGCGCACTTGGGTCTTAAACTCATGGGGCTAGCGTTAAGGGTTTAGAAAAGGGTACTGGGCGTGATATCATGAATATAAACACTGATCGCCGCGCGATTTAAAATCGTGGATCGCCGTTTCATTACCCGGTAGCCTATGGCTCCAGTTCGATGGAACCGGTAAATTTAAAAGTTCATACTCTAGATTTCTGCGAATCTGTGCTGAACTAAAGTAGTTCTGACAAATCGCGGCATATTTCACATTAATGTTATTGCGACGAGAACATTTCTCAACCCATTTCCTTGCTAAGATCTTATTTGTGGGGAATGAGTAGTATTTTAACTTGTTATTCTTGGCAGGTACACAACCACGAACAGCACAAGCTTTCGCTTTTCCCATACTAATAAAATTGCATAGTATGAGCCCATAAAGTTTAGAAATAACTAACCAAAATCTAACCCCCCCCCCCCGTGGACACCGCACCACCAAAACACAAGCGACCCGCACTGTGCGTGACGTCACAATTAGCTGGCGGTTCCAACAATGTTGGAATGCGCTAACCTTGTCTGTACCTAAATCGTGGGGATAGTTGTCTGGAAGGTTGTCTAGCTGACAGATGGAAGAATTGAGTTTTTGAGGCATTGAGAACTACTAAGTGTTCTCTTCCCGAATCAGAAATCTTAGAAAAATCAGAAGTCAGCAGTTCTATGGCGTCCTTGTTTGATCTATTGACTTTCTGAAGTGTTACTTGTCTCTGAAAGGACGTGGAAAGATGTAGGGTGGTATCTTCAGCGTAGGAGTGGATAGGGCAAGACCTTTGGTTAAGACAGTTTTTAAAGAATAGTAAAGAGTGGGGGATACGACAGAACCCTGAGGCACACCACTGTTAATAAATTTAAAAGAAGAACAATGGCCGTCTACCTCGGCTGCAATAGAACTGTCGGAAAGGAAACTTCAGATAAAGTTGCAGAGAAAAGGACAGAAACCGTAGGAGGGCAATAAGGAACGATAGAACACCAGTAGAGCGACCTTGACGGAAGCCATACTGGCGATCAGATAGAAGATTGTGAAGTAACTTTACACAAGCAAGAAATTAAAGCTAAAGGACGGTAGTTTGAGGGATTAGGTTTTAGGAACAGGGTAAATGTAGGCATACTACCAGCAAGAAGGAAAGGTAGAAGTCGATAGACAATTGAAAGAGTTTATCCAGTCAAGGTGCAAACACGGAAACAGTTTTTGAGAGTTATATGAGGGACCCCATCAGATCCATAGGCCTTCCGTGTGTTTAGGACAGTGAAGGCATGGAAAACATCATTACGAAGAACTTTAATCAAAGGCATGAAATAGTCAGAGGGAGGAGAGGGAAGGACAAGCCTACAATCATACATACAAGCTGGAGTTTTCAGCAAAGATCTAAGAGAAGAGACAGATGAGATGGCAGTGGTGTCATCAGTATGAAAAGGAGGACTAGCAAACTCGATCTGTTAAACAGAGTTAGCAAAGATATATAATTCACAGTGGGGATGGAGGGAAATAAGAATTTGTTTCCTTGATACTTTTATATAAAAGCAAGAACGAAGCAGTGAGATTCTCAGTGTATAGGAAACCCACGAACAGGAACCACCTGATAGGCTACATCATTTATCCCATCACAGCCCTAGGACTAAATCCTGTGTTGTACTGAATTTTTCCTATGTCCCCTGAGGATCTGTAGCAAAGAATTCCTGAAGGAGGAGATGGGCTACATAAATATGGCGTTTGAGAAACTCATGTTCCCTCCTGGCCTCCTACAACGTCTGAGAAATAAAGCGCGGATTATACACCATGTTAAAAATGCCACGAGTGTTAGTGAAAGTGAGATGAAAACGAACTTACAGCAAGGAAGCTGAACCAGTTACACGTTTACTGAAAATAACTGGCATAATTGTAGCTTTCGCAGCCAGCTCTTATATAGATGATTTGGTCAAAAATATGAATGGAAATAGTGAAGAAGATGAGGCTAGCGTTATTTACAATATTCCATGTTTTGGATGCGCTGCTAGATACTATTGAGATATAAGATGGATAGATCCAGCATTTCTGGTCCCCTCCGACAGAAGGAGACTCCGATACTGGATTTGGAGCCACCATTTTTTCATTTTGAATTCTTAGTGAAGGGTGTGTTTGTTGCAAGTGCCTGTAATTTATGTGAAGAAGGGGAGTTGTCTTTAAGAGCAGGGTGTGACTGCCTCTTTGAGTTATGAAGCACAAAGGGAAACGTTCAACGAGATCACAACTAGATTTAATAGAAAGTTCACGACACCCCCTGAACTAGTGCTGTTAGACCTCGCTGTGAGTAAATTATAGTTTCGGTAGGTGTCTACTACTTTCTCTATGTTATGGTAAGTGTTGTAAATACTTAATGTCATATCAGGGATAGTGCCTCGGTTGTGAGAATAAAGCGTAAGGAAAATAGGGACTATGCTGCATTGTTCGAATTTAGATGAGTCGATTTTAAATGCCTGCCTTTTGTGTTAGTATGTTCGTAGCTTAGTATGTTCAGTCTGAAGAGTGTTAAGAAATCACGATTTGGAATGTAATCTTGATAGAGGTTGTAACAAAGTTAGAATAATGACTTTCTTGGTGGAGGTTGACAGTTAGATTGCCAGTAGGGCTGAAGGAGAGTCATGTAGGATTTTATAGTGAATATTTTTCTTTATAGCTATTGCAGTGCCATATGTTTTAGTTGTTGAGGTTGTTATTTTTATCAATTGTTTGACCTAATCTTATTTCCCTGTAAGTCCCATCGTTAACTGTGGCAAAACAGTCATTCAAGATCACTGCTCCGTTTTTAATAAGTTCAACTAGCTACGATACCTCTAGCGAAGGATCGGAATACGCATAGTCCCTATTGGATCTTTTCATGCTTTATGGCCATTTGTTACTCTCTTTTGTGAACAAGATAAATAGGAAGGAGTTGCTTGCTAATTTCTCTTCTATCACCTGCTTTGCTTCAATAATGCGTGTTGGTTCCCTCTCTATATTCTCTGGTTGTCATCAGTTGCCATTTTATCTTTCTAAGGATTATGTCCTGCCATCCAGTCTCTTTCTGTTATTCATTATAGATTTTTTTAATCAAACTACTTCCCCTAACCACTCCTACGATGGTGGTACCACCCTACATCTTAACACGTCCTTTCAGAGACGACCAACCCTTCAGGAAGTCAACAGATCACGCAAGGACGCCACAGAATGCCTGACTTCTAATGTTTCTAAGATTTCTGATTTGGGGTATAGAAAACTTAGTTGTTTTCAATGCCTCAAAAACTCAATTCCTTCTCTATCAAGTCGAAACAACCTTCCAGACAACTACGCAATGAGACTCAACTGTCTCCCTCTTACATTCTGAATATCCTCGGTCATTCTTTTACTCATATATTAACTGAAAACTCACAACTCATCTCTTGCTACGAAGTTAGTTATATGAAATAAGGCGTTCTCAGGTGTCTCCGCCTCTTTATCTCGCCCCTCCAACTGTTATGTACAAGGGCTTTATCCGTCCTTGTATAGAATACTTGTCGCATATTTCGGGATAGATGGATGGAATTTGCATAGGCGCCGCAACATCTACGGTCATCTGGCGCCGCTACAATATGTTGAAGATATCATATATATATATATATATATATATATATATATATATATATATATATATATATATATATATATATATATATATATATATATATATATATATATATATATAAACGAACTAAAAGAAATAGAAAAAAAAACTAGAGTCAATACAAACCCCAAAACTAAAACTATCGAAAAAAAAACGATTAAAATAAATAAAACGATAAAATAAAATAAAACTCACAGCATTGGGAGAAGGCCAGCTTCTCCCAGAAACCTAAAAACGCCATGGCCTTGGGCCAGGCACTCTGGTCCAAGGACCTTTGAGATATAATAGACACCGCTATCGGTGTCTTAAGTCAGTCAAACTGGGGCACTCGACAACCAGGTGCCGAACCGTAAGTGGCACCAGGCAGTCATCACAGTAAGGTTGAGGGTCCCTGGTCAAAAGGTACCTTTGTGTAAGGTACGTGTGACCTATACGCAGTCGCGCCAATAAAGTCTGGGATAGTGGAAGTAGTGATCTCTCCCATTTTCGAGGTTGCGACCCCCGTTAGCCATCTCCTCTGCCAAATTGCTGTAACCGCCACACGAATAAAATGAAATAGATCTCGAAACGGAACAGGGGCAGGAGATGGAGCGCGACTTGCTGCCTCTTTAGCGAGGCGATCTGCGTGTTCATTCCCGGGAACACCTACGTGACCAGGGACCCAACAGAACCCAACACGATATCCTCGTTTGGTAAGCAGATATAGCCACTCCAGGGCTGATAAAACCAATGGATTAAGGGAGATAATGGAAGAGAGAGCAGTAAGAGCACTGCGAGGGTCACTAAAAATTGTAAAAGACGAAACCGGGAGAGTAAAAATGATCTATTTCGGAGGGGGGGGGGCAGGTTCCACTCAGACAGTTTTATTAAAAAGGATTGAATCAAAAGTTTTCGTCTCATCAAGTCCCCTCCTCTGACTGACTGTCTTCACCCTCTTTCTCACTGTCGAAATGTTGGATCTCTTTCTATTTTTTTATCACTATTTTCAGGCTAACTGCTTTACTGATCTTGCAAAGCGCATGCCTCCCATCCTCCTGCGACCTCGCTACACAAGGCTTTCTTCTTCCTCTCATCCCTATTTTGTCCAGCCCTCTAATTCAGCAGTTAATCAGTACTCTCAATCATTCATACATTTTCTGGTAAACTCTGGAACTCCCTATGTGCTTTTGTATTTCCATCTTCTTACGACTTGACTTCTTTTAAGAGAGAGAGATTTCAAGACATATGTTGTCCCTTGCATTCAAATGGGCGTTTTTTAATATTTTTTGCTGCCCTTGGCTAGTTTCCCTCTTACATGAAAACAAAAAAAAAAAAAAATAATACAGGTCTCTTCACATCAACTCCTCTCCTCTGACTGACTGTCTTTAGCCTCTTTCTCACAGCAGAAATGCTGCATCCCTTTCTATCTTTTATCGCTATTTTCATGATAACAGCTCTATTGATCTTGCTAACTGCATGCCTCCCCTCATCCTGCTGTCTCGCTGCACATGACTTTCTTCTTCCTCTCACCCTTATTCTGTCCAACCTTCTAATACAAAAGTTAACCAGTATTCTCAGTCATTCATACCTTTTACTGATAAACTCTGGAACTTTCTGCCTGCTTCTATATTTCCGTCTTCCTACGACTTTAGTTCTTTTAAGAGAGAGGTATCAAGACATTTGTCCCTGAATTTTGACTAATTCTTTTCATTCTTTTATGGAAACCACAATTCAAGTCGGTTTTTTTTTCTAATATTATTTTTTTTTCCCGTTGGTAGTTCTCCCTCTTACTTAAAAAAAGGTTTCACTAACCACTGGTGACAACAATTGAATAATTTATCCTATTTCAATATTTCTTATTATCTCTTATCCTTACTATTAAAACTAGTAGTAATCTCGCTGAACATTTCCCTTTGTTTCTCATAACTCAATGGGGCAGTTACAGTCTGCCCTCTCAAGATAACGCTCTTTCTTCGCACAAAACTACATGCACTTACCACACACACACCCTTAACTTAAAATTTAAAAAAAATCGTGACTCCAAGTACAACCTCGGAGTCCCCTTCTGGGTAGTTGACCAGATATGTCTCGAAGTCGGACTGCTCTCTTGGCGGTGACCCATAATGTTGAAACCTCCCTCAACTTTTTCTTCATTAACTTCTGGAACATTTGCTGCCTTAGATCTAATTTTCAAACTGTAGAACACCACCTCTCCTCTATTAACCCTCATATTCTTTTCCTCACCAAAACACAGTTGTCTGAGGTAACTGACAGTAGCCCTTTATCTCTTCCCTCCTACTTTCTCTATTCTCCTTTTCGTTCCAAATCTGGATGTTGCGTCTCTGTGCGCGACGACTTAACTTGCTCTCATGCCCACGCTCTTGAATCTTCCCAGTTTTCCACCGTTTGGTTCCGACTTAATAGTCACTCTTTAACTAAACTATATGTGCTGGCTATTTCTTCCCTAGCTCCTCCTCTGATTATAGTAAAATCTTTGACTATTCAACTTCCAAAGTGGAGCACATTCTGTCCCTCTATCCTTTCGCGGATATATCCATCCTTGGAGATTTCAATGTTCACCACCATCTTTGGCTTTCGTCTCCCTTCATTAGCAATACTGGTGAACTAGCTTTCAACTTTTCTATCGTCCATGACCTAGAGCAAAACCCTACTCGTATTTCTGACCGTCTGGGAGATACGCCCAACATTCTTGATCTTTTTCTTACATCTTATCCTTTTGCCTATGCTGTTATATCATCTACCTTGGGATCATCCGATCACAACCTCATATTTGTATATTGTCCTATTTCTTCACTCCATCCTCAGTATCCCCCAAAGAGGAGGTGCCTCTGACGTTTTGCCTCTGCTAGTTGGGGGCACCTCAGGAGGTATTATGCTGATTTTTCCTAGAATAATTACTGTTTACGTGTCAGAGATCGATCTCTGTGTGCTGAACACTTAACTGAGGTGATAGTGTCTGGCATGGAGGTGTACATTCATCATTCTTTTTCTCAGCCTAAACCTTCTAAACCTTATCTTTTAGCACAGCCCGTTCTCGTGCTATACATGATAGAAAGGTTGCCCACAAATAGTACTTCAGCCTCCCATTACCTGAATGCGTCCCACTCCTCCTGCGGCCTCGCTGCACAAGGTTTTCTTCTTTCTTATATCCCTATTCTGTCCAACTCCCTAATACAAGAGTTAACCAATACTCTCAATCATTCATACCTTTCTTTCTATGGTAATCTCTGTAACTCCCTTCCTGCTTCTGTATTTCCATCTTCCTACGACTTGACTTCTTTTTACGAGAGGTTTAAAAAAAAAAAAAATTTCCAGACTTTTGGCTAAATCTACTAATCTTTTATGGAACTGGCAATCGAGTGAGGCTTTTTTGTTATATATTTTTACCCTTGGCCACCTTCCCGTCTTCCAAAAAAAAAAAAAAAAAAAAAATGTAAGAACTTAAGGAAAAGCTTCTCTCACGTTACTTTCCCTCACAACCCTTTTGTCTCTGACTTTCTACACGTTGCTTATCTCTCCGGGTACCTTGTTATTTACGTGAAAAAATCACTTAGAAACACAACACAAAATGACAAATTTAAACATCATAACAACGCACAACTGTGTTTACAGGATCAAGTATGAAAAGGCGTGGGAATAAAACTATGATTCATACCATAGACTCTGTAACTTCATGGTCCATGCGCATTATTAGTGGGGCCCTACATGTAAAATTTGATGAGTTTAGGTAAAAAAGAATTATGACGATTTTTTCTTTGAATTTAGACTTTGCCAACAAAATATTTCGAGAGATCCGCTGACACCCCTCAATTATACAGTCAGTGTACAAACATTTTTAATACCAACAAAAATCCAAAAATCTTCTTGAAAAACAATCAAGACCATAAAAAAGAAATAACACAACTGAACTATATTACTTACTTAATAACACCAACGAAAGATTTCATACTAATGAGGAAAAGGAAATAATACACAAAAGACTGCAGTGAGATTTTATGGTGACAACAAGAAGGACGCGGATGATGAAGATAAACACCAAAAGAGCCATAGAACATTTATAGATTAACCTTCATGGAATAATGCCAAAACGATAACACAAACTTGGGGAACTTGGCGTTAATAAAACAATACTCGCAAAGCTACCTGACACTGCGATAGAAAGGCTGACTGATATATTTAACAGGTCATTATCTGTTGGTTACTTCCATGACAAGTGTAAAAAAGTCAGACCTGCACAGATCCCCAAAGAAGGTAAATCACCACATTACATACAAAACTACCGACCCATATAAAAAAATATTCGAACGAAAAATCAACACCAGACTGAAATCCTATCTAAAATACAATGAATACAATGTTAACCAATTTGGATTCAGAGCAGGGAGAGCTACAACACAAGCTTTGACCTTAATAACTGAGGAAATAGCACAACACTAAGCTGATGGGGACAATGCCTAATAGTAAACCGAGATGTAACAAAAGATTTTGATAAAGTTTACTGTGGCTTGAATTTAAAATACTCCATTTACGGCTACCTACAATTATAGGAAAAAAAAAATACTGTGTAAATTCTAGTAAACTGCACTGCATCCATAAGAGTTAAGAAGTATGTTGGTCCCCCTTTCAACCTCAGCTGCGATGTTTAAGAGTGTCATCTCACCGATATTACACAATATGCACAAACGGCCTAGAAAACTCAACCAGGAACCTAAATGTATGCTATGCAGACGATACATCTCAAGTCGTAGGTTACCATGGAATATCTAGAAATATAATGAATATACTAACAGAAAGAAAAATAAACTCTCTTAACAGCTACGAGAACTCTGGAAGATTAAGACAAACCTAACAAAATTTACCCCCATTCATCTAGGTACTAAGAAAACTATACCATTAAACATAAATGAAGACCAAATATAATTCAAGAACAGTGGCAAAGGAATGAAATTTTATATCAGGATATTACAAACACGTTCAAGAGAGAAGAAATAAAGCACTATAGCACTGAAAAAAAACAACAACTCTACAAACTATACAACATGCCTTTTAAATTAAAATACTTTTAGTTAAAGATATCGTACTTCCAATTATCCACCAATCCTCATCCATACAATGAGCAACACGCAAATCAGTAAGTTACAGAAAGTACAAAATAAAGCGCTAAGGTTTGCTACAAATAAAAAAAATACCCATACACCATGAACACAATGCATACAAACATACATACACAAACAAACACTATACCAGTAAATGTGAGACTACATAAAAGAACACAAGAAATATGGGACAAGATGGAGGTAATAGAGATACCTGCTTACCAAATGCTCAAAGATATATACATATTTTTTTTTTATGTTGTGACCTATAGCGTCTGCAGGTATACTAGCAAATTATGGGAAAATGTTACATTAACCGGTTAAATGGGTAAGATTGGCATCAGGGAGCCGGTGACTAATAATAAAAAAAAAAAAAAACACTGCAGGTTTAACTGGTGAGGAAATGCAAAGGGGGCACTTAAGCTATTTAATTACCCAATAACAATGAAACTGACATACACATACAGATATAACATGAAACATGAAACTGACATACACATATACATATAACACAAATAAATACAACAATAAAGAACCCAACTTAATACCTAACAATAATACTAATCCTATATGGAGGCAATGTGGAAAAAAACGGGACGAGGGGAAGTGATACTTATGAGGTGTCGCAGTGGTGAAGTGCTCGGTGAGGTAGATCCCACGGTAGTCCAAGAGGCGTTGTGTTCACTGGTTGAGGCCTTGACCTCGACTGACTTCCAGAAGTCAGGGAGCTCGCTTAACACTTCCGCTTGAGTCGAATGGGGCTGCGTGAATCCAACTTCGGGACAGTAGCCGGGCTTCAGGAGACGGTGACATGGAAAGGGAGGTGGAGAGATGGCGAACGAGTTAGCAAGCGGAGGAGGTGATGGTAGTGGAGTATGTTACGGGCGAGCCGTAACATTTCCTCCCCCCTAAGACCTCCGTAATGGGCTCATGAAGGAGGTGAGACGGGAGATCTTGATAAGGCGTCGGCGATGATGTCCACCCCCTTGATATGGTGGACTTCCAAGTTGAAGGGTTGAGTTAACAAGTCCCACCTAAGAATGCGTTGGTTTCGGCTCTTCATGGCGTGAAGGAAGCCCAGAGGGTTGTGATCGGTGAAGACCTTCGTAGTTTGAGGGCCAGGATAAAGGTAGCACTAAAAACGTTGGAGCGCCAGGACGAGTGCCAGAGCCTCCTTCTCGATGTTAGAGTAGTTGAGTTGGTGTTTCTTCAGCTGGGCGGAGTGATAGGCGATGGGATGGAAGATGCCGCTTGTGGGGTCCGCTTGTAGGAGGACAGCACCCACTCCAACTCCACTCACGTCCACTTGTAGATGGAAGGGGCGCGAGTGATCTGGCGTCCAGACCACTGGCTCCGAGGAAAGGAACGCCTTGAGATGTTGGAAGGCTTGGTCACAGGTCGGGGTCCAGTGGAAGGGGACGGAAGTGCTGATAAGGTCCGTCAGGGGGGCGGTCAGGGTGGAGAAGTTCCTACAGAATAGTCTGTAGAAACCAGCCATCCCCAAGAACCTCATGAGAGCTTTCCTGGTGGTAGGGACAGGGGAGTCAAGGATGGCCTCTACGTTGGCTCTCTTGGGGCGAACCTTGCCGTTCCCCACCACATGTCCCAGGTAGACCACCACCGTTCCCCACCACATGTCCCAGGTAGACCACCGTAGACTTCCCGAAGGTGGACTTGGCCAGGTTGATTGTAAGACCGGCTTCCTGCAACCGACCCATCAGCCTCCGGAGACGGGTCAGATGTGTCACCCAGTCGTCCGAAGTCACCACAAGGTCGTCCAGATAGGCAGATGTTCCCTCCAAGTCCTGGGTGATGTAATTTATAGCCCTCTGGAAGGTGGTGGGAGCATTAGACAAGCCGAAGGGCATCACTGTGTATTGGTATAGCCCGAAGGGGGTGATGAAGGCGGATATTATTCGGGCCTCGTCCGAGAGGGGAATCTGGTAGTAACCTTTAAGTAAATCTATAGTGGTTACAAATTTGGCTACTCCTGTGCTATCTATAAGGTCCTCTATCAAGAGCAATGGGTAGGAGTCTGGCACCATTACTTTATTTAATTTCCTGTAGTCGGTGCAAAATCGACTATTACCATCTGGCTTAGATGTTAACAGGGAGGGAGAAGCACAAGGGGATATACTAGGTTCTGCAAGGTGATGACAGAACAGATAGTCTACCTTTTTTTTCATCATCTCATTTAATGGGTGAAATGCGATAGGCTGGTTGTCTTATATGCTTGATGTCATTAGATATTAATGTTATATAATGTTGGATAGTAGTACAAAGTCCTGGATGGTCACCTGTGATTTCTGAAAAGTCTAGCAATAACTTTTTAAGATCAGACTGTTGTGAAGGTGTTAAGGAAAGAAAAACCTCATCAAGGTTGGACATGATTTGGCTGTTTGAGGGGCGTCATTTAGGTGACGAGAAGAGGAATTCGATGTCGGACTCTTCCTTGAGGGGCACAGGACCAGACTCCTTCCCTACCAGACATACAGGTACAGTGTGAGACAAGTCGTCCTCTGGTTCTCTGAAGTGGTAAGGTTTTATTAGATTAAGATGGACTAGTTGGGAATCCTTACAATGGTCAGGAGTGTGGACCACATAGTTTGATGGATTTAGTTTTTGAGCCACAACATAAGGTCCCATGAACTTACTGTGAAGAGCATTGCCTGGAGTGGGGAGAAAAAGTAAAACCTTGTCTCCTGGTTTGAAACTTTTCATGACAGATTTCGGAAGAGAATTTTGTTACATTTTAGTTTGAGATTTGAGGAAGTTTGATTTGGCAAAAGATCTGACTTCACTGATTTTATTCTTAAGGTTACTGATGTAGTCAGACACACTGGGGCTTGAAGGATTATTTTGAGTAAACCATTGATCCTTTAATATTTTGAGAGGCCCCCTGATCTGTCTACCATAGAGTAATTAAAAAAGGGAGTAACCTAAAGAATCTTGGGTAGGAGTCTGGCACCGTCACTTTATTTAATTTCCTGTAGTCGGTGCAAAATCAACTACTACCATCTGGTTTAGATATTAACAGGCAGGGAGAAGCCCAGGGGGATATACTAGGTTCTGCAAGGTGATGACAGAGCAGATAGTCTACCTCTTTTTTCATCAAGTCTCTTTTAATGGGTGAAATACAATAGGCTGGTTGTCTTATAGGCTTGATGTCATTAGATATTAATGTTATATCATGTTGGATAGTAGTACAAAGTCCTGGAAGGTCACCTGTGATTTCTGAAAAGTCTAGCAATAAATTTTTAAGATCAGACTGTTGTGAAGGTGTTAAGGAAAGAAAAACCCCATCACCTTTAGGTGACGAGAAGAGGAATTCGATGTCGGACTCTTCCTCGGGGGGCACAGCACCAGACTCCTTCCCTACCAGACATACAGGTACAGTGTGAGACAAGTCGTCCTCTGGTTCTCTGGAGTGGTAAGGTTTCATTAGATTAATATGAACTAGTTGGGAATCCATACGACGGTCAGGAGTGTGGACCACATAGTTTAATGGACTTAGTTTTTGAGCCACAACATAAGGTCCCATGAACTTACTGTGAAGAGCATTGCCTGGAGTGGGGAGAAAAAGTAAAACCTTGTGTCCTGGTTTGAAACTTCTGATAACAGATTTGGGAAGATAATTTTGTTCCATTTTAGTTTGAGATTTGAGGAACTTTGATTTAGCAAAAGATCTGACTTCACTGATTTTATTCCTAAGGTTACTGATATAGTCAGACACACTGGGGCTTGAAGGAGTATTTTGAGTAAACCATTGATCCTTTAATATTTTGAGAGGCCCCCTGATCTGTCTAACAAAGAGTAATTCAAAAGAGGAGTAACCTAAAGAATCTTGAGGAGATTCTCTTAAAGCGAAGAGAAGGAAAGAGATACTTTCATCCCAGTCTCCTTGATGCTCCAAGCAATACTTTTTCATCATGGATTTTAATGTTTGGTGAAACCGCTCCAGACAACCTTGGGATTGGGAGTGGTAAGCTGAGGAGGTTACATGGTCGATGTTTAGCTCATATACTATCTGTTGGAAAAAAATGCTAGTGAAATTGCTACCTGTTGTAGTGGGGACCCAGAGAAGAGGGAAGATGGAGAGCCGTAACAGCGGTTGCCAGTTTTAATGTGGTCAGGACGGTAGCTTGCCTTTGACTGCCCAAAGAAACCACAGGGTTCACCAAATCAATTACACAAACCCCCATAATACAGAGAATCGAATCCTCGAGTCAAATGAAGCAATGTTTCAAACAATACAATAACTTGAAATTCAGGTATCACAAAAGCAGATTATATAGTTATACTACATATTCCCTCCCCTTTAAATCCTTAACCTATTGCAATAACAATATAAGCCCTAACAGTAAACCCATATGACAAAGCACTATCATTCATTATCATTCATATCGAAAACGATCAGGAGCACGACGTATACGACTGGAACGTCTAAGCACGGGTGTGGTGTCAAGAGTTGAGTCAGTTGAAACCAATGGTTCTGCCTCAGGAACCGTAGTACTCGGTAGTGGAGATTTCGAACCCCCGGAAGCCTTAGTTTCAGGAGTTGTCATCTTGGGTAAAGGAGGGGTTGGTAGAACTTCAACAGGAGCAGGAACGATCTGGTCTGGACGTTGGATCACTGGTTCGAGTATATAGTCTGGAAGAAAAGACTCCGCATCAATAGGTTTCGCTATAGCTTCGAGGTGTCGAATTCTAATGTGGTCGACATGCCTTCTCACTGTTCGCCCGTCGTGAAGCTGGACGATGTAGGACAACGGACCTGCTTTTGACAGGATTGTTCCTGCAACCCATTATAGTTTGGGTCCACCAAAATGTGTATACACATTATCCCCTTCCATGAAGAATCGAGTTCTAGCATGCTTGTCATGAACCTCGCACTGAGTTGCCTGCTTTCGAAGAATCCTGGTGGTCAGGTCGCCTTGTATCATGGAAAGGCGAGTACGCACCTCCCTGTTCATGAGGAGCTGTGAAGCTGTCTGCTGAGTGGTGCTTTGAGGAGTATTTCGATGCTTGAAGAGAAAACGGTTGATTCGGACACTCCAGGGTACAGACTCCTCCTTCATCTTCCTCATACTCGATTTGAAGGTCTGAACTGCACGCTCGGCTAAACCGTTGGTAGAGGGGTGTCGTGGGGCAGACTTGATGTGCTTTATGCCACTTTTCTGGCAGTACTTGTTAAATTGCTCACTCGTGAAGGCAGTTCCGTTATCTGTAACGATAGTAACAGGAAGACCATGAGTAACAAATATAGAATTTAAGGCGTCGGTAGTGGCGTGGGTGGAAGTGTTAGGTACCATTTTAACCTCAAGCCACTTTGAATGAGAGTCTACCACAATAAAAAACAGTTTACCCACAGGTGTGTGTGGTGGGTGACTCTCAGGTTAGGTATTTAGATAGCACTTTCTGTGGGAAAGACAGGGATAGGAGGACGAACGTGTGTATGCCTGGTGCAGGTGTGAAGGCAGTGAGTGAGGAGGTGTAGAAGAGGGTTGGGGGGATGGAGAGGGAGGGTGTAGTAGTTTTGCACGTAGGTGGGAACGATGTCAGAGCAGGTGGGTCGGAGGAGTTAGTGGCAAGATTTCGGGAAATGTTAGGCAAGATAAGGGAGAGTGGTAGGAGGTGTGTAGTGTCAGGAATCTTGCCTCGTGTGTATGTTAGCAGGGAATGGTTGTCTAGAGCCATTGGTGTGAATGATCGGGTAAAAGGGATGTGTAAGGATGTGGGTGTCAGCTTTGTGGATGTATGGGATAGGTTCTATGGGCGAAGGATTTGTATGCTAGGGATGGTGTGCATCTGAGTAGGAAGGGTGTGGATGTGCTGAGTGGATGTCTGGAGGGGAGTTGGGATGGAGTGTAGGGGTGAGGTAGCAAATGCATTCCAGAAGAAAGATGTTAGACATAAATTAGATAGGATAAACAGAGATAGTGAAAAGATTAGGAAAGATTTCCAGGTGCAAATAGGAGAGAATAAGATTAGGATTCCAAATAAGGAGACAGCATCTAGGAAGGTAGCAGGACTTAAATGTTTTTATGTAAATGCCAGGAGTCTTAGGAACAAGAAGGACGAGTTATCTAGTTATATAGTTGAGGAGGACTTAGATGTTGTATGTGTCACAGAGGCATGGGTAAATGAGGAAAAGTTTAGGAAAATAGGAAAGAATATGAAGTAGATGGATACATTATGTATTTACACCAGAGAATTGGTAGGATAGGTGGAGGAGTAGTTATTTATGTAAAAATCCTTCATTTCCAGTCAGGTTAATGGTATTAAGGTAGATAACAGAGTAGAGTCCTTATGGCTGGATGTTAGAGTAAACAAAAGTAAGGTTATTAGAGTAGGAGCTTTTATAGACCACCTAACCAGTCAGCAGATGTAGACAACCTTATGGTAGATGAGATAAATAGGGGTGTACTAGTCAGACAATTATCTTAGGGATTTTAATCTTAAGTCAGTAAACTGGGAGAGGATGGTAGGAGATGCTAGTGAAAATAAGTTTATGGAAAGTTTTCAGGATAACTATTTAGTGCAGATGGTAGATAAACCTACTAGGGGGAGGAAGGTTTTAGACATAGTACTAACAAATATTGAGCATTGTTTAAAGGAAGTTGAGGTAGGAGAGACTTTAGCAAACAGTGACCATCATATAATTAGATTTATCATTAATTCCAGTAGGGATAATATAGTGAATAAGACTAGAGTCCCAAACTATCAGAAAGGCAATTATGGTAGGTTACGTCAGTTATTAGGAGAGGTAAACTGGGAAGATAGTTTTGGAAATAAAACTGCACAGGAGATGTGGGATATTTTTAAGGTTGTAGTAAAGGGTATAGTGATGCAGTGTATCCCTTACAAAGATATAAGGCAGAGAAACAGGAAGCCATTATGGTGGACTCATGAGATAGGTAGCCAGATCAGAGAGAAGAAGAGGGCATACAGAGAGTTGCAGAAAAGTGGGAAGATGTAGATTTGATTAGGTACAGACAGGTCAGAGATGATTTGAGTAAGGTTATAAAAAAAGTAAAAGGCAGGCAGAGATAAAACTAGCTAGAGCTGGGAGTAAAGATCCCAAAAATTATATAGTTATTACAAGGTCAGTGATAAAAGAAATAAGGATAGGATTGGACCACTCAGAAAAGATGGTGTAGTAGTGGATCAAAATGAAGACATAGTAGAATTATTGAATGAACAATTTTCTTCAGTATTTACTAGGAAAGAATAGGAAATCCTGTTACAAACAGTGCGACGAGTAGTTTAAGAGCTTTAGAAAATATTGATATAAAACCGGGAATTATTAGGAAATTTATTCTTGAACTAGACGATAGGAAAGCTAGTGGTCCTGATGAGCTACATGCCAGAGTACTTAGGGAGGGTGTAGACAGTATTTCTGAAGCACTTAAGTTAATCTTTGAAAGATCACTTAGGTTTGCTGAGATACCTCAGGACTGGAAGTTAGCTAATGTTACTCCAATATTTAAAAAGGTAGGAAGGATGATGCGAATAATTATAGACCGATCAGTTTAACTAGTATAGTATGTAAGATACTAGAGAAAATCATTAAGGGTAGTATTTGGGAGCATTTAAATGAGAATAGATTAATTAGAGATACCCAACATGGCTTTAGATCAGGAGGTCCTGTCTTACAAATTTGCTCGATATCTTAGAATATATTACCAAGGAGTTAGATGATGGAAATAGCATAGATGTTATATATCTAGATTTTAGCAAGGCGTTTGATAAGGTACCGCATAGGAGGCTAGTGTACAAATTGAGACTACATGGGATAGGGGTAGGTTAGTTGATTGGATTAGTGAATGGCTTTCTGATAGGAAACAGAGAGTAGTATTAAATGGGGCAATGTCTGAGTGGAAGGAAGTGGTTAGTGGGGTACCCCAAGGATCAGTGCTAGGACCTCTTCTTTTCTTGGTGTACATTAACGATTTAGATATAGGAATTAGTAGCAAAGTATCAAAGTTTGCAGATGATACTAAGATAGCATGTGCAGTACAGGGTGAAAAGGACAATTACAGAATACAACGAGACCTGGACAGGCTGATAGCATGGGCAGACAGGTGGCAGATGGAGTTTAATTCTAAAAAGTGTCAGGTTATGCATTTAGGTAAAGACAACACAAACTTTAACTATGAGATGGAGGGATGTTGGCTAGAGGCAGTAGAGGAAGGAAAGGATTTAGGAGTAGTGATAGACAGGACTATGAAATTTTCAAAGCAATGTTTAGAAGCAAGAAATAGGGCAAATAGGATCCTGGGTTTTATAAATAGAAATGTTAGTTATAAAAGTAAGGAAGTGGTGCGTAGCTTATATAATTCCTATGTTAGGCCCCATTTAGAGTATTGCATACAGGCCTGGTCACCCCACTATAGGCAGGATATCAACATGTTAGAAGCAGTTCAGAGAAGAGCAACTAGGATGATACCAGCATTAAATCGCCTGGAGTATAGAGATAGATTAAAGGAATTAAACATGTTTTCATTTGAGAGGAGATGTATAAGAAGGGATATGATAGAGTTATTTAAAATGTTCTCAGATCTTTCTTTACCTTAGAGGAGGGAAGTAGGACTAGAAATCATGGCAGAAAGATTAGAAAGCAAGGCTGCAGGTTAGATATAAGAAAATATTTATTTAGTCATAGGGTGGTAGACTTCTGGAATGCATTGCCAGAGAGGGTTGTAAATAGCACTAGTTTGACAATGTTTAAAAACAGATTAGATAAGCACTTAAGTTTATTAGATTTATAATTATGTATAGCACTGCATGATAGTTTTGCTACCCACTGCTTCTCTTCCCATGCAATGCCGTCTTGCATCAAATACGAAATTTTTGTTCTCTTCGCTTTCAGACAACGAGCCACTTCACATTCAGGAAACATTTGTTTCATGATTTCTACCAGATGATCAACTTGCCTGAAGGGCACTCTGTGTTCGGCTACATACCCTGCCAACAGAAGTTCTGCTTTTGAAACTTCATCATCTAGATCGTCTTCCGCTGGTTTCTTATTCAGATATGACTGAATTCCAATAACACATCTCTTAGCATTGTAGTTTTTCATGTGCTTTGCAGAAGCTTTACGTTGCATGAGAGATGACTTGTTACAGTTTTTTAACTTGAAGTCACACACACTGCAGACAGCTGCACATTTACCATTTGGATCTGGTTTGACCCAGTCTTTGAGTTAAGGATTTTTAAGCCATTCTGCATTAAAAGCCTGCTGGTACCATACTTTCTTCTTTTTAGGCGGAGTACTATATCTACTCCCTCCGGGTACAGGATTATCGTTATCATTCATGGTGTACCACGAAAAGAGGTAACAAAACCCCACGCAGAGTTACGTACGCAAGGAAAATTTTCAACCTCAAATCGCGAGCCCCTCGAAGACGAGGACTATCTCGTAACAGTGCATAACGATGACTTACGCCACCACGGCTAGCCGCTGGCCGCAACGTCCAACGTGCGTCTGAACGTGTCCTATACACGAATTATTGAAGTTCGCCGTGTATACGTATCTCTGTCTGACTTAGCGTTGTTTCCACGTTTAGATCCGACTCTGAATTTGTCCTGTAGGGGAGACCGGGGCTGGTTGTCACATTTTTCACATTTTATTGATTTTTGTCCAAGATTTAATATAATGGCAAGTATTACGGTGATCAAATATAAGTTTGGCCTTTAAGCTATCCACTAGTGTATTTGTGATCCTCAACCTTTGTACCGTTTGGAGTATTTTTCAAAACAATTCTTTTTTTTTTTTTTTTTAAGTGTGACAACTCTCCCCATCATGGGGATGGTTGTCACAGTATATGTGGTTGGTTGTCACAAAGTCACAAAACAGAAAAAAAGTTTTTATACTGGCATTAAAAACCACTGTGATGCTGTAAAAGAGAACAATGGTGGTTGAATTGTTTGCCAGTGTAAATCGGCTTGAAAGAAATGTGAGCTCTGATTATTGTAGGAATTTAATTGTTCCCTGATTTACAGTAGTATGACATATAGAAATTAAACCAGATTGTTTCATGTAAAATTGATAACTAGAGAAACTACATTATTCATTTTCACCATCTTTATAAACAGTGAACCTTTGCCTTTCATTGCCTATGAAAACAGAAACAAGAAATTTATGTGTTCCGAAAAGAAATTTCTAATAACAGAAAAAAAAACCCATTAAATTATTGAGGTTCATTCCGAGTGCAGTCATCATATGCCCACAGTTTGCAGCTGGGGCACTGCACCCACTTTTCCCCAGGCCTGCTGTTGGAATAATCATCATCATCATGCAGGAGCATACACCTTAAAGACGCGTTGCTGCACTTACCCGCCAGTTCCAAACACGAGGGTCCCTCCTGGCGAGCCTCCATGCGGCTACCCATCCTATCCCAAGCAAACCACAGGATTCATCGATCTTCCTCAGCCATGAGTTCTGGGTTGTCGCATGTGACAACCAGCCCCAACAGAGTTTTGTATAGTTATTGATGTAAACTGATCAAACAAACATGCTGTCAAACAAAAATCAATTATATGCTCTTTTGAAGCAACAATGTGTATCTGTTCAATATAATAGTTACAGATTCTTTATCTGTAGGCAGTTACTTATAGTGACAAATATAGTAGCATGCCAGAAATAAACTTGCAAAGGTAAAAAGTAGAAAAAAAACATGCGTAAATTCACAGAAAGCACTCCGACGAACTACTCATGGAGCTCAGGAAAAGTGGAAGGCTGCATATAAATGGCAACGGTGGTTACACTGCTCCTGCCCTCTATTGACCAAAAATGCAACTCTTGTGACAACCAACCCGTGTGACAACCAGCCCCGGTCTCCCCTACACGTAATATGTATAAGCCTTTACTGAGTATGTTTGTGTTCTTGTAAGAGATTCAAAAGTAGTTTTCATATTAATATGAGTCTATATAATGATTTTCTCTCTCTCTTTCTCCAAATATAAAGATTGATTTGACATAATATTATACATTCAAAATACTGTATTACGGGTTGACGTTTCATCAGCACGCCAGAAGTTTTCGGTGGCCTGAGAGACCAATACCATAGGAATTACTAAGTGAGCAGCAACATAATGCCACATATTTAAGTTTCTGATGGACTTAGATCCACCACAACACCTGCATTTTTAAGTACGTAGATCGCTCCATTATGCCGAAAAACAGGAGCAGCCCACTCCTATGGGACGTGGTCTCTCACTTCATCTCAGCCGAGCCACAAATTCACGTTTTTGTACGACAATCACATGACCTGTAATGCGCTTTTAAGTTAGACATGAAATATTCCAAGACTAAGGCATTTCTGCAGAAAAATTCCCAAGATCTCAAGACGAAGTGTGAATTCCCAAGATATTGTGAAACTTCCCAAACCCTAGTCACCCTGGTGTTATGCCGAGAACTTAGAAAACGGGGGAAGGGAGGGCCACCTAAGGTCAAAAAATAAATATATAATAAGAAAAAGGCCCACTTGAGTCCTGGTTCTCTACAAAGAAGAAAAGCGTTTGCCAAAGGAGCAAATGCCTCGATACTTCCCTCTTAAAGGAAGACAAGTCGTAGGAAGTCGGAAACACAGATGCAGGGAGGGAGTTCCAGAGTTTACCAGTGAAAAGAATGAGTGATTGAGAGTACTCTTGCATTAGAGAATTGGATACAATAGGGATGAAAGGAAGAAGACAGCTTTGTGCAGGGAGGCCGCATGAGGAGAGGAGGTATGCAAGATCAGTAGAACAGTTAGCATGAAAAAATAGCGATAAAAGATAGAAAGAGATGCAACATTTCGGCGGTGAGAAAGAGGCTGAAGACAGTTAGCCAGAGGAGGGGAGTTGTTGAGACGAAAAGCTTTTGATTCCACCCTATCTAGTAAAACTGTGTGACTGGAACCTTCCAAACATGCGAATAGTTCTCCATACAAGGGCGGATAAGGCCCTTGTACAGAGTTAGCAGTTTAAGGGGAGAGAAAACCGGAAGAGAAGCCTCAGAACGCCTAACTTCATAGAGATGAGATGTGAAGTTTCCAGTTAAGACTATGAGTAAAGGACAAACCGAGGATATTCAGTGTGGTAGAGGAAGACAGTTGAGTGTCATTGAATACCACAGCAGCAATAGAACGGTCGGAAAGAAAACTTTTTTAAGTCAGAGATTTATGCCAGACTATCAAAAGGTTTTGATATGTATAACGCTACAGCAAAAGTTTCACCGAAATCTCTAAAAGAGGATGACCAAGACTCAGTAAAGAAAACTAGAAGATTACCAGTAGAGCGACCTTGACGGAAGCCATATTGGCGATCAGATAGAAGATTGTGAAGTGACAGATGTTTGAGAATCTCGCTATTAAGGATAGATTAAAAATTGTTAGACAAGCAAGAAATTATTATTAAAGCTATAGGGCGGTATTTTGAGGGATTAGAACAGTCACCCTTTTTGGAACAGGTTAAGTGTAGGCAAACTTCTAGTAAGAAGGAAAGGTAGAAGTCGATAGACAAAGTTAAGAGTTTAGCCAGACAAGGTGCAAGCACGGAAGCACACTTGCTCTGGCTTCTTTCAGGCCACAGGTGGGCGGAGTCTAAACTAGTATTCTTCTCGTATGGTTTAATCTTGTATTGTGTGTTGTAGCACTGTGGCTCTTATGTGATGTGATCAAAATGATTAAGAAGGTTCTGTAATGTAGTTGAATTATATAGATGTAACAGATATTGCATAAAAGGAGGTAATGAGCCAACATGAGTCAGTCGGTAATAATTCAGCAATAAGAGTCTGCAAGTAGTAATAAGTATGACGCAGAAGATTAGTCTGTAAGAAGTTAGCCAGAAAGGAGAAGAGTCAGTGAAGAGTTAGTGATAAGAGGAGTAAGAATAGAGACAGTATTGGACTCGCTACTATTGTATCCATTTCTCTTGCAAAAAAAAAAAAAAAATAAATAAATAAATAAATAAACTGCTCAAGTCCAGCCCAACGAATCCTCCAAAGATTGTTACTAGTCTCTCAGTGATAACACTGCAGTAAACGAACCCTGTGTGTACTCACACACATACGAGCCCAACTGTACAATACATGCATCTTAGATGTACACAACCTCATGGTGGTATCTTACAATTTGATACCGCGTCCGCTAGATAGCGCCTGATAATCTATTACCCTACGCCCAGTGATCAGGCCACCTCGTGCTTTTTTTTTTTTTTTATTCGGTGTTTGTTCTTCCAACCCAGCAGCGGATCACAACTTCCAGATTACACTAGGTACCCAATCACTCCTAGGTGAACAAGGGCTAAACCAAATGATTGCTGACCTGGCCAGTTTTAAAGCCACAGGCTCTCCTGATTTTGAGTCGGGAGTGCTAAAACTGCACCACATGGTGTGTGTGTGTGTGTGTGTGTGTGTGTGTGTGTGTGTGTGTGTGTGTAACCTCTGTATTTTTTTTTTCTGTTCTTTCTAGGTCCCAGCGTTTCTGTCTGTATCAGGGACATCACCAAACTATCACTATGAAGGACCATTACTGGATATTGTGAAGATGGTAGCTAAACACCTCAATCTTTGGTTAGTGTTCTACGTACACGTAGAGAGAGAGAGAGAGAGAGAGAGAGAGAGAGAGAGAGAGAGAGAGAGAGAGAGAGAGAGAGAGAGAGATATAGATATATATATATATATATATATATATATATATATATATATATATATATATATATATATATATATATATATATATATATATATATATATATATATATATATATATATGATTTCTTATCCTCTTCCTTACCAACACAATGCTTCATCTCTTGCTATCTTCTACCGCTATATTCATGTCAACTGTACTTCTGGACTTACTAACTGCATGCTTCACCTCTTCCCGCATGTAGTCTAGTTTTCATTCTCTCACCTCTATTATGTCTATTCCCTAAAGGCCTGTCCACACCAGGAAACATTGTTTGGTAACAATGTTTCCCAACAATCTGGAAACAGTTTTTCGGAAACTGTTTGCAAACAGTTTGGAAACCATTTCCAAACAGCTTGGAAACAATTTGCATACTCTTTGGAAACTGTTTCCACACAGTGCTTCCTGTTCAAACCTCAGTTGTTGTCAGGATGCCTGTGAGTGTAGAAATTGCTGCAGCAGCCTCTTTATTTTACACTACGCCTGCAAAAAGTTTATCACCAATATCCGTCACGGCATCTATCTTCGTCATCTTATCCTTATAATCTCCACATGTCACATCCCACAATGCTGAGGATGAATGGAGCAATTCAATAAGTTCTAGAGTTTTCTCTGCTGACCATATAGTGTTATCAGTGCAAGCCTCGTGCGAGTACTGAGTGATTCATCGCTTCCGCCATACACACACACTCACACACACAGTGTTTCCCATTCTGGATGGGAAACAAATACACGTGAAATATTGTTTGGAAAAAGTTTGCAAATTGTTTCCAAACAGTTGGGAAACAGTTTCCAAACTGTTTGGAAACATTGTTTCCAAACAATGTTTCCTAGTGTGGAATGGCCGTAATGCAAGAGTTAACCAGAACTCTCAATCATTCATCCTTCTCTCTGCTTCTATATTTTTTCATTTACATGAACTTATCAAAACGGAGGTTTTAAAACATTTACTCCATTCTTTTACCTAACTCTTTCTACTCAATTCTGGAACTGGCATCTCACAAACCTTATTATTGAAGTGTTTTTGTTGTCGATGGTCAATTTTTATATGTGAATTGCTAATATATATGTTATATATCTATCTATCTATCTATCTATCTATCTATCTATCTATCTATCTATCTATCTATCTATATATATATATATATATATATATATATATATATATATATATATATATATATATATATATATATATATATATATAACTCAATGTTGGTTAAGTATAAAAGTAATGAGGTTTATTTAGAGATAATCAAAACAGAAAAAAATATACACTAATTGCCTGTAAAACATCATAGTTTAATTCACATAATTTCCAGTAACTCAAACTCATCCAGTTCATCTTCTTCAGAAGATAAACCTGATGACCTGGATAAACCTGATGACCTTGAAGCAGATATTGATGAAGCTGACAGGTTCCACAGTGATGCTAGAAGGGTAAGAGCCCAAGCAACTACACTTTTGAGGAGAGCAAATAATGATATTAATTGGGCATCTACCACTTCTAATGAGAGATCAGAGGTTAAATTACCTGGATTGGAGCTCCCAAAATATTCTGGTGAGTTAACGGAATGGCAATCTTTTTTGGGACAGGTTTGAGGCACTGGTTGACCAGAGTGATCTGCCAGATATAAGCAAATTTAGTTACTTGCAGTCACTGCTACAAGGAGAAGCACTATCAGACACTCAGGGCTTGTCTCTTTCTTCAACAAACTATAAGACGGCGTGTGACTTGCTAAAAAAAAGATTTTGTCGTCCTGAGAGGATAATATTTGCCCATGTGCAAGGTTTACTGAATATTTCCTTGCCACACATTGCTAAGGGAGCTAACCAGTGTGAAGCCCTGTGGAAGCTACAAGACAAATTGTTATGTCATGTAAGAAGTTTGGAAGGCCTTGGCATCAGTATGGAGTGATGTTAACTCCCGTCATCTCATCTCGACTTCCAGAAGATATAAGGTCAGAATGGTCAAGAGAAAGCTCTGAACATGAAGATGACTTGGATGACTTGGAGTGGCTACTGAAATTCCTGCAGCAAGAGATTCAGCATCGTGAAAGGGCAGAAACATTTAAGGATGCATCCATGGAAAAACGTACTGTACGGTAAGAAGTTGAGAGAAAAAAGATTAGTTCTGCTTCAGCCCTGCAGACGTCAACTGAAGAAGTCCCACCACAAAGTGTGTTTTGTCAGAAAAGACACAGATCTGAGAAGTGTTGGCACATACTTAAGTTAAATATACCTGCCCATGAAGAAAAAGTTAAGGAGAAGGGATTGTGTTTTAAGTGCCTTCTCTCAAAGCATCAATCCATACATTGTAAGGGTAAGGTGAAGTGCACTCTGTGTAATGGGTAACATAATGTCTTGTTTTGTAGATCTGTCAAACCTTTGCATGAAGCTAATAACCTACCAAGTAAATCGCCTGTTGCCCAGGAAACTAGTGATAAAGTAATTGTTCAACCAAATAATGATGTTAGTACTGATAATGTTGCTCATGTTGGCATTGCTCATGATCAGAAAGTAAAGTCAAAGTCCTAACAAATGGTGGTAATTCTGTTGAAGCTACTGTCATGTTTAATTTGGGAGCAGATACCACTTATGTAAGTCATAATTTTGTTAGAAGAATCAAGCCTAAGTGGGTTACGTCTAAGTACATTTCCTACTCAGCCTTTGGTAACAAGAAATCAGACCACTGCAAAGAAAGGAATATGCATGATGTGAATTTGATTGATACTTAGGGTCATAACCATTCTGTGTTTGCTGTTGAAGTAATGTCTACTTGTCCTCCTTTGAGACGTCAGTTGAAGGGAATGATGTGTTGCAGACTCTTTCGCACCTATCATAGCTGATGAGTATGGACAAAATCGAAACCTCACTTTGGATATTTTGGTAGGTGTGGATAATTACTAGAGGTTTGTTTCAGCAGATGTTGTGAAATTGAGAGATTTAATGGCCCACATATTTGGTTGGATTTTGTCTGGTTCTTGTATGAAGGCCCATGAGGATTTAGTATCTCATCAGATATTATGTATAAGTACTGCTAACCATGTCACTGAATCTAATCTGCATAATTTTTGGAAGTTAAAAAGTGTAGGTATTTATACTAAGAAAGATACATCTACCAAAAACCCACTGTTGAGTACCTATGAGGACACAGTTCAGTATGTCAGTGGCAGATATGAGGTTGCTTTACTTTGGAAAAATGAAAATGCTAAGTTGAATTTGCTTGATAATGAGAAAGCTGCAAGGAAGAGATTGTCTGTTCTTAATTATAAAAAAAAAAATTCTCAATTTTTAATTATAAGAAAAATCCTGATTTAAAGGAGCATATGATCAGGTTCTCAAGAATTATGAGGATAATAGTATAATTCTTGAGGTTCCTTTATCTGACTGCAAAGTCCTTATCCCACTTACTATATACCACATAGACCTGTGATCAGGGAGTGTGTTTCTACTAAAGTAAGGCCTGTGTTTGATGTATCTGCAGCAGGACCTAATGGTATTTCTTTGAATGATTGTTTAGAGTCTGGTCCGTCACTCATTCCTGATCTTGTCGAAATTCTTTTAAGGTTTAGAAGATGGAATGTTGCTTTGACTGCAGATATTACAAAGGCATTTTTGCAGATTGGCGTTCAACGCGCTGACCAGGATGTTCACCGATTTTTGTGGCAATGTGCTAATAGGGTACGTGTTAAGAGGTTTGTAAGAGTGCCCTTTGGTAATACCAGTAGTCCATTTTTATTGAATGCCACTCTTCAGCACCATTTGAGTACTTATCCTGATTCAGTAACAGTAAAAGAGCTTAAGGAAAACCTGTATGTTGATGATTGGCTCTCACGAGCATATACTGTTGAAGAAGCCAGTGAAATGCTTACTGAAGCTCAGAAAATATTATCAGATGCTGGTATGACTTTATCCAAATGGTACACACACTAACTATTATTTTTGGATTAATGAGCATTATCAATATTTTGAGTCCGAGGTTGATGATGTTACAAAATTGTTAGGAATGTGCTGGAATTCCTCTAAAGATATGTTTTTTCATTTAAGGGACTCCGTTTGGGTGATAAATTTGATTTGAACTTCACCAGGAGAAATGTTTTGAGTTTGATAGCTAAAATATTTGACCCACTGGGGCTGATAAGTCCCTTCACCATGTATGCCAAAATATTATTTCAGGAAATTTGATGTTTTGGTCTTGGTTGGGATGAAATGCTACCACATGATTTGCAATTAAAGTTTCAGTGTTGGGTTGAGGACATTAAAACTATCAAGACCTTTGAAATTGATAGATGCAATTTTCCAAATTTGATATTAAGATCAGTTGAAGGTTTGGAGATACATGCTTTCTGTGATGCTTCTGAGAAAGATTATTGTTGTAGTGTGTACTTGCGTATGCCTATATCACAGGAGGAGTACCATGTATCCTTTGTTTTGTCCAGAACAAAAGTGGCTCCTATCAAGCGGGTTACTTTACCTTGGCTGGAATTACTTGGAGCATTATTGATTGCACGTCTCATTTGTTTTATAAAATCTGCCTTGCATTTGCCTGATAGTGTAAGATTAGCTTGCTGGACAGATTCAAATGTTGCTCTATCTTGGATAAAAGGCAATCCTATAAGATGGAAAATGTTTGTTGCTAACAGAGGAACTGAAATTCAAACACTAACTTCTCCAAGTGATTGGCATTATTTCCCAGGTACAGATAACGCTGCTAATCTGATGACCCGAGCTGTTCTTCTGATCAACTTATTGCTAATGACATGTGGCTAAGAGGTCCCAAATGGTTATCAATTCCTCATGTTTTTGTGTTGGAGTTAATGTTAATGAGGAAACCACATCTGTGTCTTATTTTTGTAGATATAGTGATTTCACCAAAGTTCAGAATGCTGTTGCCTGGGTTAGGAGATTTGTTCACAATTGTAAACATAAGGGCACTAAACATACAGGCCCTCTTTCTTATGATGAGTTGAGTCAGGCAAAGGACAATACATATTGTTAGATGTGTTCAGAAGGCAAGCTATGAGAAATGTTTTGTCACATGAGAAATCTCTTCCAAGGAGTTCTTCTCTGCGAAAACTTGACCCTTTTTTAGATACTAATGGGTTATTGAGAATGAAAGGTAGACTGACTTGAGCTCTGACAGCAAGCATCTTATTATTCCTAATTGTCATGTAGTCAAACTCATTGTGCAGTTTCAGCATAAACTTTTTAAAGCATGCTGGTGTTCATACACTCATGTCTACTATCAGAAACTGGATTATTGGATTAAGACAAGTACCCGAAAGAGTTTGCAATGAATGAGTTGCTTGTAAGAGATTTGGGAAAATCTTTCTAATACGTCCGTGTCACTTACAGTAATGGAATTAACATATTTTGTAGAGGACTATGTCAACTTGTAGTAAACACAAAAGTTTTGGTGGGGCCGCGTCTATGGTGACTATAAATGGGACGAAAAGGTTTCTAGAAATCAAGAACGCCATTGTAAGCATGGCTGCCACGCACTCAGGAGCACCCCACGAACATCTCCCCATTACGTGTCCAGACTGCTTTTTGTTATATGGGGACTTTGTGGCCACCTACTACAAAGACACAAAATAATTAATAAAACTGCTGATGAACCATGGCTTGATTCCAGAAAAGAAACTGAGTGAAAAGTGTGGAAAGGCGTGCCGGTGTAGGACGCAGAATGTGGTCCCCTGCAAGATCGTGTCACCCACCTACTGCGCATGCGCCACCCAAGGAAAAATATCGTACACACCGGCAGTATGCCTCGAATAACCACGGAGAGCAGAGCGCTTGGGTGTGTAGCCTTGAGAGGTCTCTCTCTCTCTCTCTCTCTCTCTCTCTCTCTCTCTCTCTCTCTCTCTCTCTCTCTCTCTCTCTCTCTCTCTCTCTCTCTGTTTACATCCGTTTTCTCTGATGATGCCCGTTCTCTTGATAATAAAGCGAGACAAAAATAAAAGCATTTTCATCCTATATTTTCTCTTGTTCTCTCTCCAGGGGCATTTCTTGGGACTGAAAACATTGGTGGGCTGAGCCCAGACCCTTATATGGAAGTCTAGGGGATCTTTCACAGGGGAAAAAAAAAAAAAAAAAACTGTGTGCTTTCATTAGCCTTGTGGTGACTTCAAAATGTGTCAAAATTAATTCATATATTGATAAAAACAGGATGATGTACGTATAAATAACTCTCTCTCTCTCTCTCTCTCTCTCTCTCTCTCTCTCTCTCTCTCTCTCTCTCTCTCTCTCTTAAGACACAGTATTGTAACGAAATCTTTCAATTTAAAGTTATTCAGAAAGTGGGATAGATAAGGTAAAAATTGGAGTAATAGCACTTTATTTACCTTGTTTTTTTTTTTGTTGTTTCTTATAGTTTACATGCATATTACTTACATATATTTTTTTTCACAATATCAAGTAATTAGCATCCGTTTGCACTCAAAAAAATTGTGGTGACAAAGGTATAATAGACACATACGTAAATCATATATATATATATTTTTTTTTCATTTTAGTTGAAATTCGTATTGCCTACATATATTTCCTGAATATCAAATAATTAATATTTGTTGACACAATAAAACTGTGCACGGTGACGAATATAAAGATACATAAATCACGCAGTTTTTTTTTCTGATAGTTTTGAAATATCTATACTAATTAATTAATATTTGTTAACACTTAACAAAATTGTGGTGACAAAGATATAGATATATACGTACATATATCATGTATTTTTTTTTTCTTAAATTTTAAGATTGCATATTACTTATACATATATTTCATATCTAAATACACATAACCTGCTAGGCAACAGTTGGTTTTAAATCACACTTTCTCTTTTACTTAACCCTTTAATGTAGCAGGAGTCTTTTCAGGTATTTACTAGCTATCGTCTCCGTTCAAGTATCTCCGAATGACATTTCTGAGTTTCTTTTTAATCATCTGCTTCCCTTCATAAGTCCAATGTATCCCATCTGAGCTCAACAGCTCTTCATATACAGGCATGTTGAACTGAATGAAACTATCATTTGACAATTCTCTCTTTAGTTTACGATTTATGTCCCTTTGCACTTCAGAATCATCATCTATGGCATTAGACCCTATCCATAAAATACACAGGTCATGTTCCCAATTCAGTACAGAGCACATACGCTCATCATTCCAAAAATTATAAGCTTTACCTCCAGGACCTCTAAATGTTCTAACCTCCGCTCCCCTCACTCTCAAATTGTTGGGAAGTTGACTGTGACCAACAAGTGACACGGACATCTGCATGGTTTCTCTTCCTTATGTCGACTGGTGTATCTGAAGCCAGAACATTACAATTACCATACTGATCATAATAGAGCATAATCAATATTCAATGTAAAATTTATAATTGATTACTTACCTACAAAATGAAACTGATGGAAACAGTATAACTTGCTGTGGGGATGCCTATAATAGCTTTTGTATGTCCAATAACTCGCTTGCAACGGTGGCTGTTGACAGCTTATTGATGACTCGATCTGTAAAATTAATAGGGTATCATTAATTAGCAGAGTTGATGATTAGTCACTCTTAATTCTCACTGTTGACCCCAACAAATCCACTGTAGAATATAGTTAATCACCCTTATTATTATTATTTGTCTTCGGGTGAATAAAGATGGGTTTTCCTATAGTCTTTTGTTTAACAAAATACATTTTTCAAGTGGGTAACAACATGTTAACACCCGACCACGATAAATTAACTCTCTTACACATCTTTCACTCACCTTCAGTGTCACCGTCAAGTGCGATCTCCCTTTCACGACAGTACGGCTAAAACTATTTTCTTGTAACAGGGCAACGTCAGAACAGAACGGGAGCTGGTTGTTGTCTGATCTCCTGACTGATGAGATTCCACTGTCGAACTCTAAGTGTGAACGTCATTAACATAGATATGACGTCAATCGGAAGTAACAGGCCAATCGCTGGGTTTTCTAACTATGACGTGCATTACCGCCTACCAATGGTGTGTCCATACCTAATGAGCTGAACAAGCAGTAAACCTTATCGTTGTGTACTGAACAAGCAGATTTATGATGGAGCGTTATATGACTAGTGGCGACCACAGTGCTGACACATATTTCGCCCTTTCATAATTATTCATGCCTTCAGTGTTGGTTATTCAACCACATTAGGTCTATTTAAATCCATTGAAATATTCATTACAACTGTTATAACTTAAATTGTGGCTTATTGATATACGTGAGGGTGAGTGAGAGTGAGTGATCTCGGTGAGTGGCTACAGTGCAGCAATGCTGTTTGCTGTATGTAGTAGTTTGGTGTGGTTATAAATAGATAATATATATATATATATATATATATATATATATATATATATATATATATATATATATATATATATATATATATATATATATATATATATATATATATATATATATATATATATATATATATATATATATATATATATATATATATATATATATATATATATATATATATATATATATATATATATATATATATATATATATATATATATATATATATATATATATATATATATATATATATATTTTTTTAATTTTTTTTTTTATTTATTTATTTTTTTAGATGTACTGGTAACAGAATTTTGGCGAATACTGATACCGATACACAACTAATGACACTGATAATTAACATTGCACTGGAAACCAGTCTATCAGATTGTTACCCACGGTCGTACGTATGTTATTATTATTATTTTTTTTAAGTTTGACATACATAAACGAACAATAACTTCATTATTTCTCTCTGTCCTTCGTGCATTATTCTAATTGTTTTTACCATTTTTAATAGGCATTAATTAATATATGTGATGGCTCTTAGCTGCCTTCGACATTTCCAAAATGTCCAGGTGTGTGTGTGTTCGGGGGTGGAGTGAGTATTTCCGGATATGTGTGTGTGTGTGTTCGGGGGTGAAGTGAGTATTTCCAGATGTGTGTGTGTGTGTGTGTGTGTGTGTGTGTGTGTGTGTGTGTGTGTGTGTGTTTGGGGCGTGGAGTGAGTATTTCCAGATGTGTGTGTGTGTGTGTGTGTTCGGGAATTGAGTGAGTATTTCCAGATGTGAGTATGTGTGTGTGTGTGTGTGTGTTCGGGGGTGGAGTGAGTATTTCCAGATATGTGTGTGTGTGTGTGTGTGTGTGTGTGTGTGTGTGTGTGTGTGTGTGTGTGTGTGTGTGTGTGTGTGTGTGTGTGTGTGTGTGTTCGGGGGTGGAGTGAGTATTTCCAGGTGTGTGTATTCACCTAGTTGTAATTTTACAGGGCCTGGGTATCATACTCGTGTGGCCCCGTCTCTATATCTACACACATCCAACTTTCCTTTAAAACTATGCACACTCCTCGCTGACACCACCTCCTCACTCAAACCATTCCACACCTCCACACATCTTTGTGGGAAACTATATTTCTTCACATCCGTCAAGCATATTCCCTTGGCTATCTTTTTACTATGCGATCTTGTAGTTCTATTTAAGTTTTCCTCTCTCAACATCATTTGCTCATTATCCACTTCATCCAGTCCATTCAACAGTTTATAAACCTGTATTAAATCTCCTCTTTCTCTTCTTTGTTCCAAGGTAAGCAAATTCATTTCTTTTAATCTCTCCTCATAGGTCATTTCTGCCAATTCCGGAACCATTTTTGTTGCCATTCTCTGCAATCTCTCCAACTTCCTTATATGCTTCTTTTTATAAGGGGACCAAACCACTCCAGCATATTCCAATCTTGGTCTAATTACCGTACTAATTAATTTCTTCATCATATCTTTATCCATATAATGGAAGGCTAATCCAATATTTTTATCAAATTATACGTTTCTCCAAACATCTTATCAATATGAGCCTCAAACTGCCCATGGTCTTGTATTATCACTCCCAAATCCTTTTCCTTTTCCACCTTTTTCAACACTACTTCTTCACCCATCTTATATGACCCTCTTGGCCGTCTTCCACTCTTCCCATCTCCATCACATGACTTTTGCTCAGATTAAATTCCATTTGCCACCTCTTGCTCCACTCCCAAATCTTATCCAGATCTGCCTGTAAAATTTCACAATCTTCTTCACTCTTCACACACCTACACAACTTCGCATCATCCGCAAACAAATTAATATAACTGTTTACTCCCTCTGGCATGTCATTAATATATACAAGGAAAAGTATTGGTGCCAGCACTGAGCCTTGTGGGACTCCACTCTCCACCACCAACCAGTCCGACTTTGCATCCCTTATTACCGTTCTCATCTCCCTCCATCTCAAGTAGTTTTCCATCCACTTTAACACTTTTCCTTTCAGTCCTCCATAAATCTCTAATTTCCATAACAGTCTCATGTGAGGTACCTTGTCAAAAGCTTTCTTTAAATCCAAATATACACAGTCCATCCATCCCTCTCTCTCTTGTATTTTGTCAACCACTCTTGAATAAAAGCTCAGTAGATTTGTTACACATGACCTCCCTTTCCTAAAGCCAAATTGATGATCCGATAATAACTTATGATCCTCCAGGAACCGTATCCAATATTTCTTTATCACCCTCTCACAAATCTTACCGACCACACTTGTTAGAGACACAGGTCTATAGTTAAGAGGCTCTTCCTTACTGCCTCCCTTATAAATGGGCACCACTTCAGCTCTCTTCCACTCTACTGGTACTTCCCTGTTTCTAATGAACACCTTATAATATCATATAATGGATCAATCAATTCTTCTCTACACTCCTTCAATAATTTTCCTGAAACTTCATCTGGTCCCATCGCTTTATCATCTTTAAGTTCCTCCAACATTTTATATAACTCCTTTTAGGTATCTTAATGTCATCCATGTGCACATTTCCTTGTACATTCTGAGGCTTTACAAACATTGTTTCTTCAGTAAATACTTGCTGAAACCTATTATTTAGCAATTCCGCTATATTCTTAGGGTCATCTACTATCCCTTGCTCTCCTTTTAATCTTTCAATGGACTCTCTCTTTTAAGTTTACCATTTATGAACCTGTAAAACAATTTTGGATGTTCCTTACTCTTGTCTACAATATCTTTTCAAATTTTCTTTCTTCCTCCTCCTTACCCTCACATACTCATTTCTCGCCACTCTATAATTCTCCTTATTTAGTATATTCCTGCTCTTTTCCATCTTTTCCAAGCCACATCTCTCTTTTCCTTAGCCTTAACACAAGTTGCATTAAACCAATCCTTTCTTCCTTCCTCTCTCGGTTTATACTTTGGTACAAATTTCATAACTCCTTCTTTATAATATTTCATAAAAATCTCATATTTCTTTTGCACTTCTCTGATTTGTAACATCTCCTCCCAATCTAATTTTCTGAAATAATTTTTCAAACTTTCTGTGTCCATCTTTCTATAATTCAATCTACCACTCCTGTATGTCTCGTCCTTCCTTCGCTGTGTTGTTGCTATCTGCATTTCCATAACCACATGATCACTCTTTCCCAAAGGACACTTGTATTGTATATCTCCACATAGGTACACTTCTCTTGTTAACACCAAATCCAGTCTAGCCGGTTCATCATCTCCTCTATATCTAGTATTTTCCTTCACCCTCTGTTCCATCATATTTTCCATCATTAGATTAAGAAATCTCTCTCCCATGCTTCCTCTCCAACACCACTTACTAGATTTTCCCAATCCACCTCCTTACAATTAAAATCTCCTACTAGTATCACCTTTCTTTTTCCAGATAATACACTTTCCAAACTCTGTAAAGTATCCTTGATCATATTGTCGTATTCCTTAATGTCCAAGAATTTGTTTTAGGAGGTACATAGGTCACCATGATTATTAATTCTTTTCCATCACTTTTTATCCTTATGCTTATCACTTCTGCGTTGTTCTTCCCATACCAAACCTTATCCACATTTATTTATTTCTTCGTCATAATCATAACTCCTCCTCCACCTTTACTCTCTATCCTTTCTCCATATATTATATTTATTATCCAAATTTATCTTTGTTTTTCATGCAATTTTGTCTCAGTCAAACACACTATATCAGGCTTCTCCACCATCATATAGTCTTGCAATTCCAATCTACTTGACAGTATCCCATCTATATTAGTATACATTACGGTCCACCCACTGCTCCCTCTAGGGGTTCCTCCGTATTCCTTCTTTCCACATACCACTTTCTGACTCTCTCTCCTATAACTCTCCAAAAAAACTTTTCTCTTTCCTCCTCAGACCGCTCATCATTTTTCCTTCTCGCCTCTTCCACCAATTCCTTATATCTTCTCCTCTCTTCCTCATTTCTATTCTTTCTCACAAACACCTCTTTACAACCTTCTATCTCTCTTAACTTTGATGTTCTATATAGGATATCCTCCGCAGATTGTTGTGACTTCAGTACTACTTTAATCGGTCTGCTCACTCCCTCCTTATACGGACCCAGTCTATGGATCTCTTCCACTTCTTCTTGTAGGTCTTTTTTTCATCATCATTTAGATTTTTGAACAGATCTCTTACCGTTTTAATTCTTCCTTAATTCTCTTAGGCTTATATGTTATATTTTGTTCTTTCATCCCAAATATTAACACACTCTTCTTCTTTTCTGCTATTTCCCTTATCAATGTTTCCTTATTCTTCATTACATTAACCAGTTCCTTGGACCTTTCTTTTTTGTCTTCCTTCAACTGATCTTTAATTATTTCTTGTAATCCAACCATCTCTGCTTCCCTCGACTCAGTCCATTGTGTTTTCTTCAGTTCCCATTCCCTTTCAAACCTTTCATTCTGCTCACTAATCATTTCCTTAAAGTCATCTTTCTCCTTTACTACTCTCCATTTTCTCCTCCAACCGTCTCTTGTATTTTTCAACCTCCACTCTCAAGTGTGCATTCTCATCCACCAATCGTTTTCATTTTCCTCCAGTCTCTTAACTCTTTCCTTCAAAGCCTTGCGAATTCTCTATCCTGCTCCTCCTCACTCCTCTGAACTTTTAATTCCTTCACCAACTCCTCAAATCTCTTCTCCAACATTACCAATCTACCTTGCATTGTTGCCCCTGTTGAAGATGGACTCATGCTTTGACTGGCCACTTTCGGCTTTGCTCCCTGGGCCTCATCAACATATTTTGAATTTGGTAATTTATTTCTTACCGGTCTATCCATTTTTTTTACTCTTCCTGGGAGCATGTGGGTGTGTGGTCACTGGGGGCCAGGCCTGGTAGCTACGTGTGTGTGGTGGGATGCGTTGGCGGCTGCTATGGCTGGCCTTTGTGTGGTTCCCGCTCTGTCGTTTGGAGTGTGGAGGTTCTCACACCTCCGATCACTCCCATGTACACGCCACCAGGCTACGTTCACTCTGTACACTCGTTCACTCGCTCTGGTCGCCCCTCAATAGCAATAACTATTCTCACTCAAGCACATTGCTTAGCGTGTGGAGTGTTAGTTAGATGCCACTCTGAGCAGGAGGCACGTCCGCTCTCCACGGAGCTGAGTGTGTGTGTGTGTGTGTGTGTGTCCACGGTGTGTGTGTGTGTGTGTGTGTGTGTGTGGGGTGGAGGAGTATTTCAGATGTGTGTGTGTGTGTGTTCAGTGAGTATTTCAGATGTGTGTGTGTGTGTGTGTGTGTGTGTGTGTGTGTGTGTGTGTGTGTGTGTGTGTGTGTGTGTTCATGGAGTGAGTATTTCAGATGTGTATGTGTGTGTGTGTGTGTGTGTGTGTGTGTGTGAGTGAGTGAGTGTGTGTGTGTGTGTGTGTGTGTGTGTGTGTGTGTGAGAGAGAGTGTGTGTGTTCAGGGTTGGAGTGAATATTTCAGATGTGTGTGTGTGTGTGTGTGTGTGTGTGTGTGTGTGTGTGTGTGTGTGTGTGTGTGTGTGTGTGTGTGTGTGTGTGTGTGTGTGTGTGAAAACTTTTAATTCTCAGGTTTGAGAGAGAGAGAGAGAGAGAGAGAGAGAGAAAAACTTTTCCTTTGTTTCAATGAAAATATTCGCTTTTCAGTATGCAATACATTACGTATGTATTGCATACGTATGTATTGCATTAATTTACTTTATTGCTATAAAGCATCAAAATTCTGTTAACAGGATACCTTGCAGAATGGGGTACAAGTTATATATATATATATATATATATATATATATATATATATATATATATATATATATATATATATATATATATATATATATATATATATATATATATATATATATATATATATATATATATATATATATATATATATATATATATATATATATATATATATATATATATATATATATATATATATATATATATATATATATATATATATATAGAGAGAGAGAGAGAGAGAGAGAGAGAGAGAGAGAGAGAGAGAGAGAGAGAGATATATATATATATATATATATATATATATATATATATATATATATATATATATATATATATATATATATATATATATATATATATATATATATATATATATATATATATATATATATATATATATATATATATATATATATATATATATATATATATATATATATATATATATATATATATATATATATATATATATATATATATATATATATATATATATATATATATATATATATATATATATATATATATATATATATATATATATATATATATATATATATATATATATATATATATATATATATATATATATATATATATATATATATATATATATATATATATATATATATATATATATATATATATATATATATATATATATATATATATATATATATATATATATATATATATATATATATATATATATATATATATATATATATATATATATATATATATATATATATATATATATATATATATATATATATATATATATATATATATATATATATATATATATATATATATATATATATATATATATATATATATATATATATATATATATATATATATATATATATATATATATATATATATATATATATATATATATATATATATATATATATATATATATATATATATATATATATATATATATATATATATATATATATATATATATATATATATATATATATATATATATATATATATATATATATATATATATATATATATATATATATATATATATATATATATATATATATATATATATATATATATATATATATATATATATATATATATATATATATATATATATATATATATATATATATATATATATATATATATATATATATATATATATATATATATATATATATATATATATATATATATATATATATATATATATATATATATATATATATATATATATATATATATATATATATATATATATATATATATATATATATATATATATATATATATATATATATATATATATATATATATATATATATATATATATATATATATATATATATATATATATATATATATATATATATATATATATATATATATATATATATATATATATATATATATATATATATATATATATATATATATATATATATATATATATATATATATATATATATATATATATATATATATATATATATATATATATATATATATATATATATATATATATATATATATATATATATATATATATATATATATATATATATATATATATATATATATATATATATATATATATATATATATATATATATATATATATATATATATATATATATATATATATATATATATATATATATATATATATATATATATATATATATATATATATATATATATATATATATATATATATATATATATATATATATATATATATATATATATATATATATATATATATATATATATATATATATATATATATATATATATATATATATATATATATATATATATATATATATATATATATATATATATATATATATATATATATATATATATATATATATATATATATATATATATATATATATATATATATATATATATATATATATATATATATATATATATATATATATATATATATATATATATATATATATATATATATATATATATATATATATATATATATATATATATATATATATATATATATATATATATATATATATATATATATATATATATATATATATATATATATATATATATATATATATATATATATATATATATATATATATATATATATATATATATATATATATATATATATATATATATATATATATATATATATATATATATATATATATATATATATATATATATATATATATATATATATATATATATATATATATATATATATATATATATATATATATATATATATATATATATATATATATATATATATATATATATATATATATATATATATATATATATATATATATATATATATATATATATATATATATATATATATATATATATATATATATATATATATATATATATATATATATATATATATATATATATATATATATATATATATATATATATATATATATATATATATATATATATATATATATATATATATATATATATATATATATATATATATATATATATATATATATATATATATATATATATATATATATATATATATTTTTTTTTTTTTTTTTTTTTTTTGGTAAGCACTCATACAGCGTTGTTAAACCAAAACACAGAGTTGACTCAATAACAGACTTATAGAACATAGCAAGAATAGTATTTTCAACTTTTAGATTTCTTAAAATTCTCAGAAAATTAATTCTCTGCATACATTTGCCATACACCTTCTTTGTGTTTACATCACCAGTTATTTTATCATCATTTGCACCCTTAAATATTTATAATCGTGTACAATTTCTACCTGTTCCTCTTTAATTACAAGATTTTGAGTACACCTCTCCCTCTTACGAAAACCAATCAACATTTCCTTTGTCTTTTTTACATTTAAATTCAAATAATTATCATCACACCATTTAACAAAATTATTTACTTGAGAACTAGATAAATATGGAATGTTTTGCTGCTGCTTTATTCTTACTAATGCAAGCAAATATAATTCCTATTAAGTAAAAAAAAAAAAAGAAAAAATGACGCTATAAAGCAACCAGCTGCTGTTTGTCACCAGGACTGGTTATTTGCCAAATGGTAACAAATGCACCGTAGTCATACACCTCACCGAGCACAGCGGTCAGAGTAGAGACCAGCAGGGATATGAACGTCCGTCACGGTCGGCGACCACTTTATAAATTACTTCTTTTACTACTAAGAGATCCCCATACATATATTTTAGTAAATTTCGACTGCCAGAGACGTACACTTCCTCAAAATAGGTATACTGAATGATATACTAAACTATGTTAAGTTTTGGGGAAAATCAAGATTGTTGGAGCGTTTTCCCCATTGGAATTGTACTGGATGAGGAGATCCTCTCCCTGCAGGCTCGGCGTGCGTTCTGCCGGCGTGCGGTACGATATCTTGGCAACTTTTCCATTTCGTCATGGTGGGACACTTCTTCATGCCACACCGGCTTGATATACGTAAAAAAGCATTTCGGTGTGATAAAACATTTCGAAAGCCAAAAAAAAACAACAACACAATAGTGTAATTTTCAACAGAATTTATACAAAGGCACATGGTTTGAAGAAAGTCATCTTGATTTTGAAACAAATATTAGATTCGTTAATATGCCTCCCCCCTAAAACCCCCGATTCCCCACAGGCCCCCAAGCTTGCTGGGACTAGGGAGGGATAATTTCAGTGAAAATTATTCTTGATTTTTTTTATTTTTCAATTTTTTCCTTGAAAACGGCGGTTTTTGTCATTATATTTTTTTCGGACCCCATATTTCGCCTATTATGGCTTTCCCCCCCAAAACCCCCGATTCCCCACAGGCCCCAAAGCTTGTTGGAGGGGTTAGGGGGGGTGTGAGTAGAGAATAGGGGGACGTATGTATTGTAAAGAATTACCGAGATTTGATTTAAGACCATGTAGCCAGTCAGCTCCACCTTTGCCAGGATTGAGAGTTAAATCTACCTTTCCTTTTGCCATACAAGGATTAGATTATGCAGGTCCTTTGTTTGCAGTTGATCAACCTTCTAAGAAGTTGTATATTCTGTTATTTACTTGTGCTGTGACTAGATCTGTTCATTTAAAGTTAACAGACTCCCTTTCAGTACCTGATTGTATGTTAGCCATTCGCAGATTTTCTGCCAGGTGTGGACTTCCATCTGTAATGTACTCATATAATGTTAAGACCTTTATAAGTGTTGCTAATGTCCTTCAGAAATATTTCAGTATATTAAATCCTGAATGGAAGTTCATTGCTCCCAGATCCCCGTGGTGGGGAGGCTGGTGGGAGAGGCTTGTGAGATCTGTGAAATCATCCCTTAAGAAATCTCTCGGCACTAAATATTTGACTAAATGTGAACTTGAAAAAAAAAACTTTGAGTATAGTAGAGGCTTCTATCAATTCAAGACCTCTTACATATGTAAATGGAGATCCTGATATAAGTGACCCTTTGCCACCCTCCCATTTTCTGATTGGTCGGGTTACAGGATTTCAGCCTCATGTTTCTGATGATCATGTACCTGATAGTAGTAAAGATTTCAGTTAAAGAGTATTTGTTCGGAGAAGGCAACTTGACAAACCCTGGAAAATGTGGAGTGATGATTATTTGAGAAATTTACTTCTGTGAAGGGATTAAAACCTAATTACAATGTAAAGAGAGGTTCTATATTGTACTATTGAGAGAAGACAATGTATATACCTCGAATGAATTGGCCTTTAGGTATTATTACTGATTTACTAACTGGCAGTGATGGTATAGTAAGATGTGTTAATGCCAAAGGGGTGTTGTGTAGATCTGTTCAGAAAATACATGACTTAGAAATTTTCTATGATGTAAACAGTGCCACTGAAACTTCTGATGTTCCTAGTGAGCTTCCTATATAAGATGAAGATGTAGGGATGGGTGATGAAAGTGAGAATCTTGAACAGGCAAAGTTGACAAGGAGTGGGCGTGTGGTTAAGCCACGTACTGTACTTGATTTGTAAGTGTAATTTGATAAGCTACTTGTATATATGGTGCTCAGGAAGCATGAACTTATTTTTTGAAAATATTTAGAATGTCTAGTCTTTTTTTTTTTTTATAGGAGATTGAGTACTCCTATGGTGAGGAGTATGTTAAGAATATATATGTACGAGTCTTTAAATATTGTAAGTTACCTCAAGGTATAATTTATTGCTTTAGCCCCCCTTTTATGCAAGTTCTTATAATAGTCTCAGCTAAGATTTAAGGGTGACTTGTATTCTTCAGTTATAGTACTATATGTAATTTTCAATATTGTTTCTCTAGTCCTTTTTTTTATAGAGAAGTATTAAATAGAAAAGTATTATGTGATTTATTATTATGCTTTCTTGCAACACAATGGCCCCTTTTACACGAGCGGATTACTCCGGTCCGGAACTTTCCGCACCAGCATCCGGCCTGCACCGCAACACCGCAGGCTATGTCCCTCTCGTCAATCAAATCAGTGCCCTGCTGTCGCTTGACAATGGAAGACGCCAGAAAGAGAGCTGTGTTTGTTCATTTGATGAACAAGGTCATAAAAAAAAAAACGGAGAAAATTTTGGGTTCACCCCTTGAACAGCAGTCGTCTCATCAAGGGTGCATTTTATACTCTACACCGACTTGAAGGCTGACGATAGAAAGTTCTAAAACTACTTTCGGATGAGCTACCCTTCCTGTGGAGAACTTGTGGCTACAGTGAGAGACTCCATTCACTCTGAAGACACCAATATGAGACTACAGATACCACCTGAAGAAGCAATTGCTCTGACTATCAGGTAAGAAGAAAAATTAATCTACAGTGTATAAACTGAATTTATTGCACGTAAACAAAGTAAAGAAAACTTATAATTATACACGTATGGCGTTCCATGCATCAGTTAATTCATGTGAATCTGTAAATAATAATCAAACTTTAGATTTTACCGGAAATCAAACTTCTTTATTTCGTGACAATGTTACATTCTCATTCATAATTCTTGCATTTGTGAAGTGTCTTAATCTGATTAGTGTGATGCTGGTGAGGGTGTTAGTACATCAGGTGAAGGCATGGCTGGCATGTGTTATAAATGTATCCAGAGGTAGAGGATACTAAGGTATAGGTGTACATCACTGAAGGAGGGTAACTATGCGGGAATACCAAGTGCTGCTGTTGGTTAGGTGTTTGGGGTGGGGGGTGTAACGTGGTATGAGTGTCCGAGTTGTAGTTTTGTAGCATGCTCAGGACTTTCATTATGTAATCGAATTTCTGATGTTCCTGTAGAGCCCGCACAAAAGGAAGAATACACTTAGAGAAGTCGTGGTCGGGATCAGGTTCATCCTCTTTACCTTCCATAAACTGAATCATTTTCTCCTCAAGTGACATCTTCGTTGATTGACGAACCACCTCTGGCTGAACTGTAGCTTGGTTCCCAGATGCATCTTGATCCTCCTCATCTTATGCGTGGTTGGAAGGCAGACTTGATGTTGTTTCCCTGTTTTCACTGACTTTTCCTAAAAATCCCAGCTGATCAGCAAACACATAACGTCGGAACTTTACTGCTGCAGATCATGATTCACAAGAGGCCTTGAATTTCTTGCAGACCTTCTTAAACGCGCCCCGAATGTTTCTCCAACGCAACTGCACCTCCTTTCCTAAAATAAATAAATATTTTTTTAGTCAAATAATACTTAATGTGTCTATATATAGCATCACTCAGTCATGTTATACTTGCATATAGATTAGACCATCCTATCCATTAGAGAGAGAGAGAGAGAGAGAGAGAGAGAGAGAGAGAGAGAGAGAGAGAGAGAGAGAGAGAGAGAGAGAATTTTAATGATTAATTCATTGGGATGTCAATAATTTACTACGTCCATATAGTGGGCATAATTTGGTAGATAATAAGAAGGAATTTAATTTCAGATTATCAAGAGCTAGGAGGTATGTTGAGTGTGTTTTGGGCATTCTGTCAAACAAATGGCGTATTTTTCACAGACCCCTCAATGTAAATGTTGATTTTGCAACTGATATTGTCAAGGCTTGTTGTATTCTGCACAATTTCGTCAGATGAAGGGATGGAGTCAGATTTGAAGATATGTTAGTGATAAATGGTTTTGAAGATACGCAAGAATTAGGCCAGGTGCCACAAGGTGGCAGGTATGCCAAGGAATGCAGAGACAAATTCACCACGTATTTCACTAGTGATGCCGGAAAATTACCGTGGCGCAAGTAGGGTAGGCTTCATGTACAAGTAGCATGAGATAAACCAACAAGTTTTTATGACTTTTTCCCTATGTAAATGAGGAGAAATAATTGTTTCGTAAATAATAAATAAATGCTCGCCTATTTGTTCTTTTTCTTCAGTGTTTTTTTTTTTCTTTATAACCAGAATGCAGCAAGGTGTACACCTCGACCCAAGCTTCTATCTTATTTGTCTTGTCTTTGTAGTCTTCTACTGACGGGTCCCATAAACACGGTCGTCTTTCTACCTCGGAGATCAGCATCTCAATGTCATGATACAAGTAATTCAAATTAGCCATGACCTGCAATTTAAATGCATATTTATTATACAGAGATACACCGAATTAGTATGTAAAGACTTATATTTTCAACACACAGTCATTGAAAGTTCATATGATAGAGAATATAATGCATACCAGTTTTTGCAGTGACGCAGATGGCGTGCTGATATCCTCTTCTTACTAATGTTGACGGACAAATGACTACCCACTGCGCGGCGCGCGGCCGCACCCGGGAAAATTTGTATGTGTGAATGCGCCAAAAGCAACACGTTTTGTAATATATTTGCAATTTTACTTTTCTGCTTGGATCTTTTGGCTTAACGTTGTTCTTGACGATTCTTGTCATTATTCGTTTTTCTTCTTTGTGGAGTCTTTGTATCGCTGCGGGTACAGTGGAACCATGCGTGCTTTGGGGTCCGCGAGGTCTCCAAGCGCACGGGTTCGAATCCTGTCCACGGTCCGATTGTAGGTTGGGCTTCCTTACTCGGGGCAACGGTTTTCTAGCGGGTGGGCTTTGAGATAGGAGGTACCCCCAAAAAGTATCTCCTTTAGCCCATAAATTCCCGTGAAAAGCCCACATGGTATATATATATATATATATATATATATATATATATATATATATATATATATATATATATATATATATATATATATATATAAAGCATTGCGTTCTGTGTTGAAGGACTCGTCGGTCTGCTTCACGAGTATGTCGTGAAGCATGGGGATGGAATGGCACAAAACTAGGACTTCATTTTCCATCGATGTCAAGCTTAAGGTTGCTTGAATACAAATTTATCCTAACCAAACACTAGTCAAGTGCATTACCTTCCTTATCTAAGATATCTTACCTGCTATTTTTTTTATTATACCTTAACATTAATTTGTGGGAAAACATTTTTAAGAAAACGTCGTATATATATATATATATATATATATATATATATATATATATATATATATATATATATATATATATATATATATATATATATATATGTTTTCCCACAAATTAATGTTAAAGGTATAATGGAAAAAAATGGGTAAGATATCTTAGTTAAAGAAGGTAATGTAGCTATATATAGTAGGTTAGGTTAGGTTAGATACTGTTATGTCACGAATATTTGGTTAGTTAGGATAAATTGGTATTCAAGCAACCTTAAGCTTGACATCGATGGAAAATGAAGTAACGTTCGTGATTTGCGTTTAACTCTACAAGGCCAACCGATACCTTTTCAAAATGCGCTGAAGTTCTTGGGTCTGCATTTTGATACAGACTCAATTGGAAGACTCATGTTAATCAATTGCTTATTCGTTGTCGTAAAAAGAATCAATGTCCTCAAATACCTTTCTAGTACTTCATGGGGAGCAGACAGAAAATCTTTATTAATGGTGTACAAGTCCTCGTTCTCACTTAGACTATGGTTCACCGTTATATATATGGATCTGTGTTGGAACCAACACCGAAGAGGCTGGATGTTATACAGAATGAATGTGTGCTAATGTGTTTTGGGGCCCTGCGCTGCACTCATTTGGAGCGGATGCAGGTTGAGGCCAACATACCACCACTACAGCTTCGTCGCGACGCCCTCCTTTTATCCTATGGGATAGAAGCCATCCGGAAGGTCATATGACAGCACAACCACCTCCACAATGCGGTCAGATTTCCATTAGACTACACACGCTCTGTCGGCAAACGGTCGTAAGACTGAACGACGTGGACCTCCTCGTGCTGCCTACCCTCCCCCCCATGGAGACGTCCAGCCACCACTATTAACATCAACTGGCTTCAGTGGAAGAAGGCTGTCGCTACCGAGGTGGAGCTCCAACACTTCCGGGCCATCGTCGCTGACCTCCCTCCATCCCTTCATCTCTACACTGACGGTTCCAAAACAGGTGAATGTGTGGGTGCAAGTGTGTGATGGTGTGAACGTACCCTCAGGTTTCGACTGCCTACCATACATCGATGTTTTCTGCTGAAATTTTTTGACAAAGCCATAGATTATGCTTTAAATTCACTTCATAATTCAATTGTAATTTTTTTTCGGACATTATGTCAGCCCTTCAGGCAATAGAGTCCAGCCACACGGATACATCATTAATAAGTTGAATTCATATAGGAAATCCTTGTCACTCGTTTGGATGCTTGGTCATTCCAGTACACGCGGGAATGAACAGGCTGACATGCTGCTACAGAGCTCGAAGGAACATGAAACTACCGTCGGGATCTGCAGTCATGTCTCTCAGTTTTTAAATCACCAGCAACATGACTGTGGTAAAGTTATGGGGACATCATCCACCTCCACACCATCCAACCCATCCTGGGCGAGTGAGCCTCCTCTAATCGCCGTACAAGGCGTGTGAAGGTGGCCTCAGAATGGGCTGCACCCTCCCCACACATATGCTCTCGTACATCGTCAACACCTTTCCACCACAGTGTTCCACCTGCAACGTCACCCTCTCTGTCGAGCACTCTGTATGCGTTATCGTGATGAGAGGCGGCCCTTGGCGGCATATTGCCGGGTTCGTGGCCTCCCATTGACGCAGACCACTGTCCTAGGTGACTAACAACCGGATGTGGTCGATAGACTGATGATTTATCTGACTGAGACCAATTTAATCAGAGAGTTGTGATTTATGTGTATATTTCATACGATTTATTTTTTTGCACTGTAAATATGTAAATATTTCAACAATATATATATATATATATATATATATATATATATATATATATATATATATATATATATATATATATATATATATATATATATGAAAGTGTGTATGATTTCAGTCTTACGTGCGTATGAATGCTTTCTCTATCCATGTATACAGTATGTGCAATACATAGTGATACTACATAGCCACCCTGTGTGCTCGTGAGTTATCCTTCCCTCCCCCATGCCCTGACAAAGGACAATAGTATTGATATTGGAGTAGGATCCCTGTGTGGATGAAGCGTGTATGAGAATCTGAGTGTGTATATAATGTTATTATTGAATAAAAAAAAAAAAAAAAAAAATATATATATATATATATATATATATAATAATAAAAATAAGTTAAAAAAGCTACGTTAAGGAAATAAAAATCAAAGAAATCTGCTTTAGTGTTTGAGGATGAGATTATGTTTGTCCCCAAACGTCACAAATGTTTAAATAGAAATGGCGATTTTACCGCTACTTTTCTTAAACCTCTCTCTCTCTCTCTCTCTCTCTCTCTCTCTCTGTAATATATATATATATATATATATATATATATATATATATATATATATATATATATATATATATATATATATATATATATATATAGTAGTAACAAGACTAATTATTGTTGTTATAATTACAGTAAACTAAAATACTTTTATGATGTGAATTTTTATTTTGTTATACTCTCTTCTCCAGCTATCACTTTGTGGTGCCCAACGACAGGTCATACGGCAATCCTCTGCCTAATGGTTCCTGGACAGGAATATTCGGCATGATGCAACGACACGTTAGTATATGCAAAAGAGAGAGAGAGAGAGAGAGAGAGAGAGAGAGAGAGAGAGAGAGAGAGATACACAACCCACACGTTCTTCATATAATTGAGAACGCAGGTGTCTCGAATGTCAGATCGTCAAAACAATATCCAATAGTCATAGTATTGTAATGATACATATCTCCGTTTCCCTCATAACCAATTTTAATTTCTCTCTCTCTCTCTCTCTCTCTCTCTCTCTCTCTCTCTCTCCTTTTATTGCTGTTGCTACTGCTGCAGCTGCTACTGTTGCTACTACTACTATTACTACTACTACTACTGCTGCAACCACCATTACAACCATCACTTCTTCTTCTCTCGCTTTTCCCCATATCTATATGGGGTCGCGATTCCTTATCAGCCTTTTCCACTTTCTCTTGTCTAATGGTTACTCTCCACTGAGTTCCTTCTCTCTCAAGTCGTCCCGTATAGTCATCCCATCTTCTTCTTGGTCTTCCTCTTCCTCTTGCTCCTTCCACCTGTAACTCCATCATACTTCTACCAATCCATTCTTCATCTTTCCTCTTACAATGTCCGTACCACTGAAGCCTTCTTTCTTGCATCTTCTTTCCCACTTGCGTCACCTTAGCTGTCCCTCTAATTCTCTCGTTCCTGATCCTATTACAACCATCACTACTATTGCTTATAGTACTACTGCTACCATCTGAATCACCCTTGCTATTACTACTACTGCTAATACTTATACTACTACTACTACACTATTATTATCATTATTATTAGTAGTATTAGTATTATTACGATGATGATTGTAATTATTATTATTAATATTATTATTATTATTATTATTATTATTAATATCATTATTATTATTATCATTATTATTATAGTTGTTGTTGTTTTTATTGTTATTATTATTGTTATTATTATTATTATTATTATTATTATTATTATTATTATTATTATTATTTTATTATTATCATTACTATTATATATTATTATTATTATTATTATTATTATTATTATTATTATTATTATTAGCGGATATCTAATAATCTATACTATTACCGCGATAAATTATGGTAACAATTTATTGAAGTGACTCCCAACCTCATGATGATCACTGCTACCACCAGCACTACTACTGGTACTATTTATGATAGTAATGATATAATTATGTAGGAATGATATAATAACATTTAGAAGAGAGAGAGAGAGAGAGAGAGAGAGAGAGAGAGAGAGAGAGAGAGAGAGAGAGAGAGAGAGAGAGAGAGAGAGAGAGAGAGAGAATCTTATTTATACGTTCAGGCCAATATTTGCAATATAACACACACACACACACACACACACACACACACACACACACACGGCCCGGTAGCTCAGTGGTTAGAGCGCTGGCTTCACAAGCCAGATGACCGGGGTTCGATTCCCCGCCCGGGTGGAGATATTTGGGTGTGTCTCCTTTCACGTGTAGCCCCTGTTCACCTAGCAGTGAGTAGGTACGGGATGTAAATCGAGGAGTTGTGACCTTGTTGTCCCGGTGTGTGGTGTGTGCCTGGTCTCAGGCCTATCCGAAGATCGGAAACAATGAGCTCTGAGCTCTGGCTCTGGCTGTCTCGTCAGAGACTGCAGCAGATCAAACAGTGAATTACACACACAAGAAGGTGGTGGCGTAGTGAATAAGGTGGGAAGCGTGAGATCGGGCAGACGTTCAGGCATAGATTCAAATCCCACAAAGTACGGCCTTGAAACTTTGCTATTTGTCGAGTGGTTTAAAGTTACCTACATGTCACCATGATACGAAGGTGGTTACACCATATATGCGCTTGGGTGATAATATGTGCCCTAATATGGGTACCACTATATATAGAACTGCCTATGTGTGTGTGGCACGAAGAAATGGGAAAGTTTTCAAGATATTGTACCGCACGCCGGTAGAATGCACGCCGAAGTCGCCGAGCCTGCAGGGAGAGGACCTCCTCATCCAGTACAATTCCAATGGGGAAAACGCTCCGACAATCTTGATTTTCCCAAAAACTTAGGATAGTTTAGTATCTCATTCAGTATACCTATTTTGAGGAAGTGTACGTTTCTGGCAGTCGAAATTTACTAAAATATATGTATGGAGAGCTCGTAGTATAAAAAAAAGCAATTTATAAAGTGGTCGCCGGCCGTGACGGACATCCATATCTCTGCTGCTCTCTATTTTAACCACTGTGCGAGATGAGGTGTATGACTACGGTGCATTTGTTACCACTTATCAAATAACCATTGCTGGTGACAACCGGCAGTTGGCTGCTTCATAGCGTCAATTTTTTACTTAATTAGGAATTGTATTTGGTTACATTGGTAAGAATAAAGCAGCAGCAAAACATTCCATATTTACCTAGTTATAAATACTTACAAGTATACAATACATTATATACTAATTCTAAATATTTGGTCCATTAACAGGGCTAAGGTGTGCAGGGAATTCCTCTATAATCTGTGATCCCCATACATGGGGATCATGTCTTGTTTAACTATAGTGAGTTTCTTATAAAAACTATCATGCAGCGCTATACATAATTATAAATCTAATAAATTTAAGTGTTTATCTAATATGTTTTTAAACATTGTCAAACTAATGCTATTTACAACCGTCTCTGGCAATGCATTCCAGAAGTCTACCACCCTATGACTAAAGAAATATTTTCTTATATCTAACCTGCAGCCTTGCTTTCTAATCTGCCTGCCATGATTTCTAGTCCTATTTCCCTCCTCTAAGGTAAAGAAAGATCTCACATCTATGTAGTTTGTATCTGAGAACATTTTAAATAACTCTATCATATCCCCTCTTATACATCTCCTCTCAAATGATAACATGTTTAATTCCTTTAATCTATCTCTATACTCCAGGCGCTTTAATGCTGGTATCATCCTAGTTACTCTTCTCTGAACTGCTTCTAACATGTTGATATCTGCCTATATATAATGGGGTGACCAGGCCTGTATGCAATACTCTAAATAGGGCCTAACATAGGAATTATATAAGTTACGCACCACTTCCTTACTTTTATAACTAACATTTCTATTTATAAAACCCAGGATCCTATTTGCCCTATTTCTTGCTTCTAAACATTGCTTTGAAAATTTCATAGTTGTGTCTATCACTACTCCTAAATCCTTTCCCTCCTATACTGCCTCTAGCCAACATCCCTCCATCTCATAGCTAAAGTTTGTGTTGTCTTTACCTAAATGCATAACCTGACACTTTTTAGAATTAAACTCCATCTGCCACCTGTCTGCCCATGCTATCAGCCTGTCCAGGTCTCGTTGTATTCTGTAATTGTCCTTTTCACCCTGTACTGCACATGCTATCTTAGTATCATCTGCAAACTTTGATACTTTGCTACTAATTCCTATATCTAAATCGTTAATGTACACCAAGAAAAGAAGAGGTCCTAGCACTGATCCTTGGAGTACCCCACTAACCACTTCCTTCCTCTCAGACATTGCCCCATTTAATACTGCTCTCTGTTTCCTATCACAAAGCCATTCACTAATCCAATCAACTAACCTACCCCCTATCCCATGTAGTCTCAATTTCTACACTAGCCTCCTATGCTAAAATCTAGATATATAACCTCTATGCTATTTCCATCATCTAACTCATTGGTAATATATTCTAAGATATCGAGCAAATTTGTAAGACAGGATCTCCCTGATCTAAAGGCATGTTGGGTATCTCTAATTAATCTATTCTCCCAAATACTACCCTTAATGATTTTCTCTAGTATCTTACATACTATACTAGTTAAACTTGCTAAAATCTAGATATATAACCTCTATGCTATTTCCATCATCTAACTCATTGGTAATATATTCTAAGATATCGAGCAAATTTGTAAGACAGGATCTCCCTGATCTAAAGGCATGTTGGGTATCTCTAATTAATCTATTCTCCCAAATACTACCCTTAATGATTTTCTCTA